>NC_139946.1:8749460-8816960 GCF_963454915.1 Gymnoscopelus microlampas
AACCCGTTGTCACAGCTAGAACGTTTTCGTAACCAACTCCCAGTTAATATTAGCTGCCTACAAGTCGTAGCTGTTGAACCTGCTGCATGTATATGGGAATGGCTCCTGCACGCGTCATGGGCTAGGGCTTTGTCTTACGACTTGGGTAATGCTACCTGAGGAGTGGAGGCTGTAGTAGTTGATACTGTATATGATAAGACTGGAACTGTAGTGGGGATGCAGATGCACATAGTGTGAAATCACTGGGTTACAACAGTGTATAGGTAATTTGCCATTGGATGCTGCAGGGCCCTCTTTATGCCTGTTGGCATTACAAAGTTTTTCATTCAAATCACTTACGGATACAGTGAGCTGTATTTCTCTATATATCTATATATAACGTATATCTGTGAGCAGCAGAGGACTCTCCATGTGCATCTGTTCGGCAAGGAAATAAAACCAAAGTCTATTCACCTGTTTCCTAGGCTTTTCACTTCCTGTGTGTGTTCCACTTCCTGTCGATTTGATCCAATGAAACTGGTCAGATGACTAATGATATCCAATGAAATCCGACAGGAAGTGGAAAACACACAGCCTAGGAAACAGGTGGATAAGAAGTCTGTTCAATCAGGCGCAATCTTGGTAACACCCAGATAGAAGTTCTGACTAACAAGACTGCTATCTCTTTGAAATGGGAAGTAAACTATGTGTAAAATTATGACATACAACATATATTTTAATTCCATGTGTAGGAACATTGGCAAATGAGGTGTTAATATGTCCCAAAGGACCGGTAGGTAGCGGCCGATCATCAAATTATTGGCTTATAGGAACGCGACAAAAGCAAAAAAATATCCATGAATTCAAGTCTCCATGGGGAGACTAATCGATAGAAAAAATGCCATTTTGGGCCTGAACTATCCCTTTAAGGATGCCTGTACGCATGTGCCATCTACCACCTCATGACACAGTGATATTAGCAACATACAGTACACGTTTATGATTGATGGACTTTCTTTATGAAATGCAGACAAAGCTGCGCCTGATCAGACAGTTTTGCTGAGAGTTTAATCGTACGTTGTCGCCGGTGCCGTTATCTTCCAGAATACTCCATATACCAGGGACGCCGATTTATGTGCGCACTACTGGGGGCGCCGCGCTCGTTCATGCGCGGCCAGCGCGTGTGCGCACGAAAAGTTTCGTTTTTTTCCCAGGTTTGTTACTTTTGTTGTTTTTTTTTTGTTACTTTAATGCGGTTAATTCGATTAATTTGGTACAAACAATTTACTCCATGAAGTGTAGATGTTGGAGATTTTTCCTTTTTCTTTTTTGGTGATGAGTTTGTGATGGGTGCTCGTCATTTCTCCTGGGGGCTTTAGCCCCGAGGCACCCACAGTATCGGCGCCCTTGCCATATACTGTCTGTGGTAAAAACAAAGGCCGAGGAGGCACCAGGGTATTGAACTGTCTGGGAGGACTGGTGATGACAGTACCACCCGTAGTGGCTGATAGGCTGGTGGTTTTGCCGGGGGGAAATAGCCCAGGGAATGACTGACTCCCTCCCTGGGTGGAGAGGTGGTAGTGTGGAGTTTCTCTCAGACAATAGAGCATTAAATTCAATTAATCTGAACGGCCTTGCACAGCAAAGCGGAGGGAAGGGCATAAAACTCCTAAATGAGATTTAGCCCCTTCCCCCCACCCCCCGCTCATTCACCCCAATACCCCTGCACCCTGCCTCAACCCCTGGTGCTCATCCCTGCCCTGCCAGGAATGCCAGGAGGTGATTAGAGAGAGGGATGTAATCAGAGCTGGGGCAGGTGCGTGTGTGTGTGCGTGTGCGTCTGTGTGCGTGCGTGTGTGTGTTTGAGGGTGGGGGTTGGGTCCCAGCTTTCCCAAGGGATGTGGCACGTGCTTCCACAGTCTGAGTGTGAGAAAGGGAGTGTCTATGTTGTCTTGCATGTTTGTAGGCCTGTCACAAGTATTACATAATTGCCTATTATGTTTTGCACAATCTTCATAATCATCTCCAAAAATGTCAAAAATAGCAGATCTACAAGCTTGTAGATAGGCTATTTCCACTATTATTTATTTTTAAGTATATTAAGGTAATCAAATGTGTTATTTGTCATATCTGCCCTGTGCAAACTTTGTTTACGAAGGCTAAAAGCCAAACAGAAATGTGTTTTTTATTCAATAATGTTCAACGACAGAAACACAATTAAATCGTTCATCACAATTATTTGAGCGACAATTAATCGTCAAGTAAAATGTCATAATCGTGACAGCCCTACATGCATTTTCCTTTCAACTGGGCCTGTTGGCGAACACCTGATGTATACTGTACTTCTACACATTTCATAGGCTAATTCTTTGTCTCTCTTTCACTCAGCGAAGAAGATAAGAACATCTTTGACTACTGCAGAGAAAATAATATCGACCATATCAGCAAGGCCATCAATTCCCAGAAGGCGGATGTCAATGCTAAAGATGAAGAGGTAACTTTGGGGGGAAAGTCCATAACATCAGATGTTTTTTCTGAAATTGTCACCGTGACAAACTGAGATGAATATGGCTAATTGTGCTCGAGTAGCTTCTTACCATAACAACTTCCTTTGATTAACTTTGATTGCCATAATATAATTGCTTTACACAGGTAAGAAAAGGGAATTCACCAGGGATGGTTTGTGGTCATTACAAGTCTAATGATTTTCAACAGATCAAAGCATTATACAGTAGTATTATATAGTTGTAGAGTGGGTGTATAATGTGTTGGTCTAAATGTTCTAAGCCACTTCTACGACCACAAGGTGTTTTCTGTTTTGACCCTGAGATCTATTCATCTGCGCTTGAGTCATCCCTCAGCGGCGTCTCCTCTCTTTCAGCACAGCCATCTTTTAAATCAGGAGTCAGTTACTGGATGAGTCAAAGGCTAGATGGTTGAGGCAGAGAACACCACTACTGCTGTTGTCAGTTTTGTTCTACTCATCTGCTGTTCAGCATGAACACCAGCAGAGGGCAGTGGTGAAGTTCCACATCCGCAAGAAGCATGGTCTAGTCTAGTTCCACAGTTTAAGGGAGGGAGGGTGAGAGAACAACACAGAGAAAAGTGGAAAAGAAACAAAAGAGTGTATTTCTCACAGAAGTGTGTGTGTGTGTATGTGTGCGTGTGCGCAGTGCATTAGTGTTACTTTAGCCAGCTGCCGGTCGGAGCCTGTCTTTCATGGCTGCTTGTAGCCGCTAATCTCTAAATAAATAGACTTGCAACTTAAGACGGGAGCTGCCTCTGTCATCCACAATAGAATAGAAGTTTGAATTCCGCCTACTAGAAATAGCAGAATGGAACATTTTGGTCTAAAGAGCTTAACATTTGTAACCTGTAGCTTAACATTCCAGAATAGAATAGCTTTTTTTGGCCTCAATCAAAAGAGACCGGCTTCCAGCGGAAGCTGAAGTAGTGTCCAAGAACGGAAAGTTTCTGTCAATGGCCTCACAATACTGGATATTGAAATATTGGTCTCCATCTCAAATAAGCCCCCAATCGCTGACGCAGCCAGATAGGCCTCATTTAAAAGTTAGTGCGTGCAGTTCAGTCAGTGCTAGAAGCTCTGTCCGATATATTCCAAGTTTGTTCTGGGCTGTGATGAAAATGTGAATAACGGTCAGCAACCGCAGCACACCTGGAGTCGAGCGAGTGTGTGAGAGAGAGAGAGAGAGAGAGAGAGAGAGAGAGAGGGAGAAAGAAAGACGTGAACCTATTGGTATTCTGGCCCGCCTCATAAATATCCATTCTAACATGCAGCCATGGTGATCAATATGATTTAAGCAACAGAATAGGACTTAGGGAGTTTGCTTTACCTAATTGGCCTCACTGAAAAATGAGCTTGTGTGGTTTTATTAGAACAAGGCGCTTGGAGCTAAGGAGGGGTGTGTGTGTGTGTGTGTGTGTGTGTGTGTGTGTGTGTGTGTGTGTGTGTGTGTGTGTGTGTGTGTGTGTGTGTGTGTGTGTGTGTGTGTGTGTGTGTGTGTGTGTGTGTGTGTGTGTGTGTGTGTGTGTGTGTGTGTGTGTGTGTGTGTGTGTGTGTGTGTGCGTGCGTGCGTGCGTGCGTGCGTGCGTGCGTGCGTGCGGAGGGGGGGGGCTGCTGATCAAGAGGCTAGTACTCTCGTTTTGTCCAGAGTCTCCCATCAATCAAGCCCTAAAGACTGTGTGCCAGTTTCTGCAATTTGTCCTGGAGCTCCTGGTCTACTGTATGCCTGACCACCAGCAGCCTTCCCCTGCTTACACACACACACACACACACAGCTGCTGGCCCCAGCTCATTCTGTCAGCAGCTCGTTATGGAGCTGAGGTCTGAAGGCTCTGAGTTCTGAATTGTACTGCATAATTTATTTTTTCTGGAGGCTGAGAAACGGATTGAAGTCAAGTGAACTTTGTGGACCAGGAGTTTCCTTTCCTGTGTGATAGGCTGTGTTAGAGGAAGAGGAGGACGATGTTCTTTCGTTTGTCCTGGGGAACATATCAGATTAACACACACACACACACACACACACACATGTGTCACTTTTTGATTTGAGATAAAAAGCATTATTTTATACTTTGGCTATTCAAAAATAGCAGATATACAAGCTCATAGCGCGGCACCGAGTGCCGCGCTATGAGCTTGTATAGCTTGTATATCTGCTATTTTTGAAAATGTGTGCAAATCTTTTAATATATATTGTTTTAAAGCAAACATTTTTGTTTGCTTTACCGAGTGCCGCGCTACGAGCTAGTAGATCAGATATTTTTGAAAAAACGTGAAAATGTGTGCAAATCTTTTAATATATATTGTTTTAAAGCAAACATTTTTAACTCAAATCTTTGCTTCTGGGGGTCCCTGTAACAACATATTTTGAGATGGAGGTCCGTGACCAAATACATATAATTTTGGGGGTCCTTGACATGAAAACGTTTGAGCACCACTGATATAGAAACAAGTTTTTTCAGAAAACTGTTGGGATTTAGAAGAATGTGCAATCAAATATTCACTTACAAGTTGAAATGTTTGCACACATCCTCTGGTGTAATTTGATGTGATTGTCTCTGTTTGAGTATAGGGCCGGAATCTCCTGCACTGGGCTTGTGACAGAGGACATAAGGAGCTGGTTTCTCTATTGCTGCAGAACAAAGCTGACATCAACAGTCAGGTGAGCAGCATCAATCCGTTTCCCTCTTTCTAACACATACACCCTTATACACAGACACCTGCTCAGTCACCCCGCTAGAGTTACACAGACAGACTTGCCCCAGACAGTGGTGGGTTCTACAGCATCCCCCCCAGTGCCTGTCTTTGCCCCTCCAGCCCTCTCAGGAGGTCAACTTTAATTCACTTTGTGGCACAGATAAATCCCCCGGGGCTTTAACCCACAGAGTTAGTAGGTAGCTAGCTAGCGCCTTGTTTAGCCTCCCCATGTTCAGCTGCATCTAGGCGACTTTGGCTTTGTCGGTAAGCTGGCTCAGCTGTGCATCGGCGAAATTAATACTGTGTTTGCCCCGTGGCACGGTACTGTGCAGTCACCGGGCAGCGCACAGAGGCTTTAACTGTAGGGCCGAATCAATTGGAAGTAATCAGGCAAATTGTTTTACATTACACAACCCACATAATCAGGACATTTCGCAAATGACTTTCTCTTTTGTGGTCATGTGTGGTCCTTTTGTTGTGTGTGCTGTCAGGAAGGGGGGATGAATTTCTGGACGGATGGCTCATAAAGACCACACAGTGGGCTAGCTAACTGTGAAACACTTTGCAGATGATATACAGCTTTATCAGGCTCGTGACAATAGAGGGGGAATGATGTCGAGATTGAACAGGTCCTTTTGGAAAGCAAGGCCTTTATACAGTCATGTATCTATCATTAAAATATGAATTAATCTCCCTTTATGTCAGGAGACGTCACTGGTAAGGAACTATTCATCGTTGTCCAGGGCCTCATATAGGATAGCTGAATGTCACTAGGTTTACCTTTATGCCTCAAATACTTTGTCTTAATCTCTCTCCTCACTTCATGGTCAGAGGACGTAGAAAGAAATGACCCATTGAGTTTTATCTGTCTATCTCAAGCCTTTCCCTACTTAAAAAAGATTCTCAAGCAAATGTCTCTTAGTGGCATCATGGAAATGATAAAATCATGTTTTTTAGGCCATTTGAGTACATTTCCACTTGAATATATCACAGTTTAATCCCCTCTCCACCTGCCTCTTGCCCAGGTGTCTGAGGTGTCTAGCCAGCTGCCTGAGGTTAAATCTGAATATTCAGGCAACTAGACTTGTGCAGCAGAGCTAATATGTAGACGCAGATTTATGAGGTGGTGTGGGGGTGGCTGAGAAAAAATATAGCTAACTAAATCATACTGCACTGTCCCACTGCCAAATTATCCCACTATGTTAATCTCCCAGAAAACGATGTACATTATGCTCATTAGAACCCGCTTGAATGTTATTTTTGTTTTGTAGCCATGTTGCACTGATGTTGTTAATATTGTGAGGTAACCTCTTGAATAAGAAGAAAAGAATAATACATTTTCTGGGTTGATTTTGTATTCCATATCATCTGTGATGCTACCCTTCAATAGTTCTGTGGATGAGAAAATGGCTTTCCCTGTGTGAGCGTTTTTGTTTTTGTGAGAAAAAGTATATGGGCCGTTTGCAGGCAGTCGGAGGGCCTCGTAATCTCTCTTGACCTCTACTAACTGCAGAGCGACCGGTAAATAAAGATCAAACATGATTTATGCTTAATTTGTTGATTAAAAAAGGCGGAGGACTTAAGTAAAAAAAAAAAAAACTATTATTTGCTCGGCGGTAGAGGAAAATCGTTTGAAATTAATCAACTGATTGTTTTAGAACATTGTTCCGAAACCCTGGTAACCTGCATTAGCGCTGGTTTGATAGTTAATCCTGGCTGAAACAATAGGTAGCTGTGTATTTGAATACCCAGATCAGAACTCCACCACCTGTCAATGGCAGTGGTGGAATCCCCCCACCCCTCACCACAAGCACTGCTACAATGTGGACCCCCACTCACCATATCACTGCTCTCTCAGCTAATACGGCCAGAGAAAGTGGGGCAAATGAAGCTGAAGAAAGTGCTTTGTATTGTGTAAATGAAGAGAATGAAGGCATCCTTGGCAAACCTGGACCTACTTTCTGTGTGATGGAATCTATGTAAGCCCATTAACTAGACATAAGATTAGGTTTATTCTCTAGAAATGCCATCATATGAAGACCAATAAATGATCTAACCTGCATATTGAGACGTTTGGAAATTCAAAATGCAGCCATTCAGAATGCAGAGAATTTTGTTTTTCAAAAGAATGTCTAAAGGATTAAATTGGTAATGGGTAGCGATTGTGCCAGCAAACCGCTGTGGTACTTTAGGTGTCACGACCTGGCCTAAAGCTTAAGTTTGTGTGTCCTCTCCCCCTGTGGTAATTATGTGTCCAGACACAGTAATCCAACACCCACAGCTAAGTGGTGCGTACACGCAAACACAACATTTTCCTTTTCAGGTACAAATCCCTACCCATCCTCTCTAACCCTTCAGATGACTGTTTAAAACCAACAAACCGCTGGGTTACCATAGAAATATGCATTTATAGAAAGGCATGGCCAGTTGGAGGCAATTGGGAGTTGAATTGGGGGGCTTATGCCAGAGGTGTCTCTAGGCCTAGGGCTTCCTGTTTCTGTGAGGGTCAGGGATGGGCTAAGTGGGCTCTTACAATGTCAGCTTTAACCCATGAAGACCTGAGGCCGATTCTACAAATGTCTATCAGTTTTCTGAAAAACGTTTGTTGCTATATCAGTGGTGCTCAAAACCTTTTCATGTCAAGGACCCCCCAAATAATGTCTATACAGCTGCGGACCCCCATCTCAAAATATTTTGTCCCAGAAGGAAAGATTTCAGTAACTTTTAAAGCGAACATTTTTCGCTTTATATATATTCAAGGATTTGACCAAAAAAGATTTTTCAAAAATAGCAGATATACAAGTTCATAGTGCAGCACGAAGTGACGCACTATGAGATTGTATATCTGCTATTTTTGAATAGCCAAAGAAATCTAAAATGACACGGATGCTTTCCCGGTTTTGATGGGTTAAAAGTGTGATCACCGAGGAGGTAAATGGACACTGCGAGGCACTGGCCTGACCATGAGGACAGACAGGTTGACAATGAGGACAGACAGGTTGACGATGAGGACAGACAGGTTGACGATGAGGACAGACAGGTTGACAATGAGGACAGCCAGGTTGACAATGAGGACAGACAGGTTGACAATGAGGACAGCCAGGTCGACAATGAGGACAGACAGGTCGACAATGAGGACAGACAGGTTGGCGCGTCACAATCACAGCGAGAGGAAAGGAACAGCGATGTGAATGGAATGGAGGGCTCATGTGCATGCATCTCCTCCAGACGCTCACATTTCACATCTCCCCTTCGTTTTCCCTCCCCTCTGTCATCCCTCCCTCCCTCCCTCCCTCCCTGTGTTTCTAACTTCTCTCGCTTTCTCCGTATCTCACTCTCCCCTCATCTTCCTCTCCCTCCTCTGTCCCCTCCCCTCCCCTCTCCTCCTCTGTCCCCTCCTCTACTTTGTATTAAAACAACATGATCCATGAGGCGGGGTGGGCGACTCGCAGCACCGCTAATTCTAATTAATCCAGCGTGGTCGCGCGGCCGCGCCGGGCCCCAAGCGCTCCCAGTCTATCAGATAGAAATTCATAACTTAATTGAGGTCAGAGCCTCGAGCCGGCAGAACAAAAGTCTCCAGCCAGGACCAGCTAGATCAATAGTAATAAATATCTGACTGGGCGGCATGGGCCCGAGCAGCTAGAAAACACACAAACTAGTCGGCTGCCACATACACATGTGGACCACAGAGCTCACAAATACCTGCTTTGTGTGTCGCCGTCTGCGCTTTTGTGTGTCTGTGCGTCTGTGTGACTGAATGAACTCAGAGGTGGAGTGGATTTGTGATGCTATAGTAGCCTACTTGTTCTCTCCCAGGATACACACCCATTGATTTGTTATTGATGCGAGGTGGGATTCTGGGAGACATAGGTTCAGTGCCTGAGCACAGGTTCATCTGTCTGTAGTTGTTTTTTTGACGTTAAAGATGGACCTGGACAGTAAAGGCGAGGTCGTTTGACAGACTTGAACTTCTTGCATTCAGTGTGCAGGGAAGTGAAACTTCAGAGTGTGTAGGATTGATTGTTTAATGGGATAGTTTACTTTGGTTAACATTTTGAACAGTTGGAGTGCCTGCTCAATGGTGGCACTGACCATTATGTTCCTTGTGAATCATGATGAGGTGAGTTATCCTGTCTCATGCCTTCCCTGTCTCTCTGCCCTCGTTTTGCTGTCTCTCCACACTCTTCTATCTAAAATAAAGCAGAAAGTGGCCAAAAGAAAAAATCTCAAAAAATGATAGTCTATTATTCTTCTTATGATCATTAAATTATTAATGTTTGATGGAAAATACGTTTTCTTCATGTCATTGTTGGTCTTTATTAAAATGATATGTAATGACCATTAAGCAAGGGATAATGCATGGGGAGGTAGTCATTATTGAAATTTAAAGCCCGACAGGGCGATTTAATCGCCCTGAAGGGCTTTAAATTTCACACTCGCCCCCCATTCTATTTACTGCCGATTTGCCTGTAATACCGCCGGATTTGCCCCGGGGCGACTGTGTTTTGGGGCGAGCGTTTTGGTATTCCCCCGTTGTTGTGCCACGATAAACAAGGAAGCGCAGTGGATCAAATAGAATGACTTCTCGGTTATTGCATCGTCTATTTCTCACTTCAAATGTTTTCAAAAACATTCTTGAGAGCAACGTTTAGTTGTAAATGACATTGTTTGTTTGTTTACATGGCTGTCATGTTGGATAAAGCATATAACCAAGCAGCACAGGTTGACATGAGCAGGTGTTCTGAGTCTCTGATTACACAGCGGTCCGTTATTGAGCTCAGCGGTCATTATCCAGAAATAATGACCGATGACTGACCAATCAGAATCGAGCATTCAACCAAGCCGTGTAATAATAAAAAATAATGTTCATCTATGAGCCTGGTGGATGGAGAGATGGGTTTTACAGTGTTCTGGTTATATTAAACTTTGTGTAATGGTCAGGAGACAAGGTCAAGGTGCAACAGCTGACCAAATAAGATGTTTGAAAGTTTCACGATTGCATAATTGTGATTACACAATTTTTCAATTATATTCTTTTAATTGTACACTACAGCCCTATTGTGTCGAGTTATCTACCTATTAATCTCTCTCTCTCAGTCTCTCTCTCTCTCTGTAACACAGTCACAATACTTCAATATAATGTTTTGTAGTTTCTGTGTGTTTGGCTTTTTTTCGAGTTGACCTCCCCGCGCTCCAGCACTCATGGCTTTCTCGTCTTTGTCCTCTACCTTGGTGTCAACTACTAGTGTGATTAAACGGGTAAACACGCATTCATACAAACACGTGCGCGCGCACACACACACACACACACACACACACACACACACACACACACACACACACACACACACACACACACACACACACACACACACACACACACACACACACACACACACACACACACACAGAGGCAACAACAGCGGCTGATTGAAATTCTATGGTGGAGGCATTATTACACGTTTGTATCCCGCCCCTTTCCCAGCACTGCCTCCTATAACTAATGGATCAGTCACCCAAGTCATAACAAATATCCAATGGGATTCGTCATAATGGTGTGTGTGATGTGTATTGTGTGAGTGTGCGCGCGTTTGTGTGTGTATGTGTGTGTGTGTGTGTGTGTGTGTGTGTGTGTGTGTGTGTGTGTGCGTGTGCACGTACACAATGTGTACGGTTTTGTACTTCACCCCTGAAATGTATAGGGTGTAGGCCTATAAGAGAGAGAAGGAGGCAGGATAGGAGGTGAACCAGTAGAATAAGGGATGGGAGGAGATGGTATCCAAATATACTGTATACAATATATACACACACAGTAAAATTCTCTGTGTTGATTTTAATTAAAATCAGAGTGTACACATGTAACCTTATGGTTTAGTTACATTTGTACACTCTCTGAGTTAAGGGCCATTCACATCCAGCACTATAACTAGAGTGATAACAACTGCATTATATACATATATCGTTCACCATTGACTATAGTTGTGGTGTGAACTCTGCCATCCACTTGACTTAGAACAATATTTAACCCATTAAGACCTGACATTTTGAAATCCTGTTTTTCGGGAAAAAATATAAAAAAATAATTTTCACGATTTTTCAAAAATAGCAGATCTACAAGCTCATAGCGCGGCACTCGGTGTCGCGCTATGAGCTTGTAGATCTGCTATTTTTGAATAGCCAAAGATATCTAAAAATGACACGGATGCGTTCCAGGTCCATATTTATAGTTATAGTTATCATGCTGGTGTGAACGGCCTTACTGCACATACGTATATAGTGTGTGTCTGTGCGTCTGTATATACGTATTGTGTGTGTGCGTGTGTGCGCACGCGTCTCCACGTCTGCAGCAGGCAGCAGGGTATAAATGCAGGCAGGGTGATAACAGCTACAGCAGCCAGGGTCACAGTCTCTCGGCTCCCTGCCACATATTAATACTGGTCTCTAAGACACTCCCACACCTCAGTGCTCACATTAATACAGATATTTAAGAAGGCCAGCCCCGGCTTCCTCTTTTTAATAGGCCCAGTGACGGCCCAACTGTAATTTATTGCTCTCCTGCATTTTCAAGCTCGTGGATGTGTCTCCGCCTGCCTGCCTGCCTCTCTGCCAGTATGTGTGTACTGTATGCACTTAATGGCTTTGTATGCATCCGTTACTGTGCATGTGCAGAGGTGGCACTATTTTCCTTTTCTTTAACACACAGTAAAATACTGTGTTAATGTTAAATCTGAGAGTGCTCAAATGGAACCAAATTGTAAGTGGATAAATTAACACTGAGGAATTTACTCAGGATTGCACTTTGCAGTACAATTGACTAAATTCACCGCGTCATAATAGAATACCTGGCCATTTTTTGAATGCCACAAAATTGTGTTTTTGTTTGGTTCATATCTTTTTGAAGTTTACAGATGAAAATCCTGGTAGTTTCTTGCACTCTAAATTAAATGAAATGTTATTATAATGCCAATTCACAAGTTGTCTCAAGACACTTTACATATACTGCAGAGATCCGACATTGTCCCACCCTAAGCAAGCATACCTATATCCAAAGAATTCATATAAAATCTTTTTTTTTGTGCATTTTCTGCCTTTATTTATGGTACAGTGGAGAGAGACACGGGGAATTGAACCGCGGACTGGATGCTGTCAGGCATGTGACTGGTACGCACCCCAACTACTCGGCTACGGGGCACCCCCCCCCCCCCCCCCCCACAATCTGGTCTTCAGTCATAGCACGCGATGAATCCAGGCTTGATACAGGGCATGCTACTTGGATGTGGTGTGATATCACATGCCGAACACCAATCAGAGCCTCACTAAAGGCATCATTTACATGCCTGCTGAGAATGCAGGGCCGTTGAGTGATACAAAACAAGCACTCCTCCATTATTCCCGACACCATGTGGGTCCCGTGAAAGAGGAGGTTGGCTTGTTATGATTTCATCGCAGTGTATGTGATTGGATATTCTCTGTGGATACTCATTGGATAACCCACGTTCTGGAGGATCAAACTTACACGTATTCATAGATACTGGAATACTAAATGAGGACGAAAGATAGAGCAAAGATAAAGTACTGAAAATGGCATTTAGAGACATTTTGGGGAGAAGAATACGTAACATTTTATTGACTATAGATATTTTCTGAGGAGTTAAACCACACCAGGGGACAAGTGGACAGGGACTTTAAAGCCAACCAATTAAGCCACCACATTTTCAACACTTGACAATTCATACAGCGCACATGACCAACTCACTGGTTCATATGTGGTGCGTTATGTACAGCTCGATGAAAGCTGTCGCTGTGTAGTGTTAAACGGCCCTTCCGGACCTAGATATAGTTATGAATCTGTAATACGAGCACTCAGAAAGGAGCCAATGACTTGACAGTAATAGTCGGGCGTAAAGAGCCATTCAAGCAGGTAACGGTCCTCTTAGCCATCATCAGCTGTTGTTTTGTTCTTATTGGGCACTCAGTGTGCGTTTGCCTACACTCAACTATTTGATTTCCATCGTTCTTAACCGTCCACATAAATTGTCGGGAGCATTAAAGCTGTCCTCGACCGCTTGCAGACGAACAGGGAGGAGGGGAAATAGAGAGAGTGAGCGTGGGGGATACAGACAGAGAAAGAGAGAGAGAGAGAGAAAGATGAGGAGAGAGAATAAACAAAGTAAGTGTTTTTCCTTCCATCAGTCTTTGGCGGTACTCAGCTTTATGAGTCCCTCACTCCAAATGCCTCAGCCCACAGGCTCTCCCTGCCTGCCCGGGCCATTGATTTTCATATTACACTCTTTTATGTATTTATTTATTTAATATATTTCTTTTTAAACATCATCGATGAGCCACGGGAGGACAGGCTGGACTCCGGGCGATGTTAATTTTCAGTCTAACCCTCTTCCACTCTCCTCGCTGATGACTTAATGGAGGCTAAGGTGTCCCATGGGAAAAAGCAAAGCCTGCATGGCGGGGGGAGGAGGAAGGAGGAGGGAGGAAGGAGGGAGGAAGCTGCATGGGAAGCGGATAAAGTGAGACAATGAATGAGTGAATAGGAAGGAGACAGAAGTGAGAAAAATGAACAGAAGACCAGATACATTTAGAAAGAAAGAGATTTGAGAAAGATATTGATGAAGAAGTGAAGTTGGTTTAGCTCGCTAAACCTGTGCGTCCATGCGTGCGTAGGAATGGTAATGGAGATTTAGACTAGAGTGCTTAAGGTGCTTCGCCAGTAATGTTTGCTCGTGCTGTCACTGGCCTGTCCCACACAGTAATATTCTCACTGTTAATTTATCAATTTGTTACACGTTGTAGAAATGTAACCAAATGGACCTGTATGGGATTTGACTGCGCACACGGTGCTGTAAGACTAGTTTTGGGACAGGACGACCTATGTTGTGTTGCACATACAGCCAGGCAGGCAAAGGGGGGTCGGCCCGGGCAACTGAAGGACGGTTCCTGGGCGTAGGGGGGTGCAGGGCGGTGAGTGTGGCGTCAAGCTAATTTGCCCGTGGGTGGCGTGGCTCACACGCGCTGAGTGGCAGGCAAGGTTAACTCTCCCTGCTCAGAGAGGGGACCCCAGATTCAATTAGGGCTGGCCCCTGTCTGCTGATCCTTTTAACACTGGGACCTCCCCAGCACACACACACACACACACACACACACACACACACACACACACACACACACACGAGAGAGAAGTACACATAAACAACACACAAATGCATGAACGCAAATCTATATAGGGTAGAAAAACTGATGCAGCATAGGGTAAACACACACACACACACACACACACACACACCAATGCAAACATAAACACAAAAGCAGAGTTACACACAGGCAAGTGTGAAGATTGTTAGGCAATGATATAGCTACAATCTGATACATTGAGTACATGTCTCTCCAGTGTGGCGTGGTATGGCACAGTTACTGTACCCTAACCCTACACAGTGTTCAACCCCTGAGAGTGTAAACATGTATCCGTAAGGTTCCAAATTAACACTCTTTTCTTTTTTTGCTGTGTACAGTAAATGTTTGGCTATAGCCAGGACACAGTGAAGGAGTGTCCTCTATCTCTCTCTGATCTTCATGCTGCTGTCTGATTAATGGCACCTGCTCATCATAACGCTATCTCTCGTGATCTGCATATGAATGGTTCCCAGTCAGCTATCGATTACTCCCCTTCACCAGGCCCTTCATCCCAACATACACACTCCCTGGAGACGACACTCTTCTTCTTTTCTCTCTCTCTCTCTCTCTCTCTCTCTCTCTCTCTCTCTCTCTCTCTCTCTCTCTCTCTCTCTCTCTCTCTCTCTCTCTCTCTCTCTGCTCAGTCTTCCCGGTTCTCCGTCTGTCTGTCACTGGCTTTCCTTCTTGCCGTCTTCCCGTCTTCTCTTCTCTTCACTGACTTGTTCTAATTTTCTGCCCCGCCCCTCTCACCTACCCCCCCCCCCCCCCCCCATCTCCCTCATCCACTGTCATTATAAAAGTCAGCAGCATTGATCATAAATCATAATTGCTTATCCATTTCTACCACTTGTTTAATGTTGCTGTCAAAGACGGATAGGGGGGGCAGGTTGATAGATGAATAACAGAGACGGATAGGCAGACAGAGAGAGACAATGGAACAGAGAGGCAACAGAGAGAGAAGTGGGTGAAAAGAGAGTGTGTGTTATTTTTAGAAGGGGGTGGGGGGGGGGGGGGGGGTAAATTAAGTTGGGATGGAGAGAATGGTGTTCAAGGGAGAGAAATCCCCAAATGGCTTTCAGAACACCTACTGTACCATATGCCCAGAGCTTTTGGCAGTTGGACTGGATTGATGTGATTTGAAAACAAGAAAGCTTTTAGTGTCCATGGGCAGCAGACACACACACACACACACACACACACACACACACACACACACACACACACACACACACACACACACACACACACACACACACACACACACACACACACACACACACACACACACACACACACACACACACAGACCTCTCTTAGGTTTCATATGTTGCAGCAGACTCTACAGATGGTGACAGATTTGACAGAGCTTTACCCTCAAGCCACAGTCTCTTATCTGGTTCAGACACCGAGTAAAATCCTCAGCATTAATCTAACTGAGAGTGTGCAAATGTAACCAATTTGGTTACCTTTGTACACTCCCAGAGTTTTTTCTTTATGTGGTGGACTTGAGGGACCTCTGTGTGTCCCATCTCTAATGTAATTTAGTCCATCCTGTATTCTGTCCTCAATCGTGCCACTTTACAGCTCTCACATCAGATGTGGCTGAAAACAGCATGGTGCAAACTTGATAGGACTCACTCATCATGGCCACTTAGGGCATGTTATCTGACAGATGTGAGGAGGCCAGTGCCTGAACAGCAGTTTCCTGGACTTTTTTTTGTTTTTTGTCTTAGTGATTCTGTGTGTTCATCTGAGCAGAGCTCTGCCTCTTGCTCTCTATTCCTCTTTGTCTGGCCATTGCTGCAATCTCCTAATTTGGGACAATCTGACTGAAGAAGTGAACCTATTGTTAGTTAAGTACATGCATGCATGCATGCATGTACACACATACGCTCGCACACTCCTTGCTTACTCTCTCACAATTTCTCGTCCTCTTTCCCATATATAGATACAGAGAGTGTAATCTTACAATAAATGTGTGAAGTCTCAATACATCTGTACGTCCGTCTGTAGTTCACGTATCTGAAGAACCGTCCGACCAACCGTCTTCAAACTCAGACAACCCCAGGGAGTGCAGTGTCCGACGCCGAGTTGGTCGGCTAGGCAGTTGTCCAGAACCGCCGAGAAAACCGCAGATCCGGCCACTATACAATATGACCATGCGCATATATGGGACTAACCGACTTCTTCAAACTCAGCGTTCACATCGGCGAGGACTTGTGCGGTCGATACGACCAATAGGCCCATATATGGGCATATGTAGATCCAGTTGTCGATATGCCTATATATGGCCATTTGCCTAATGAAGAACTACATCGGCGAAACGTTGCGCCATTAATAAAAATAATTGGGATCTTTAACCTAGTTTACAGATGTTTTCTTTTAACTTTTTGCATATACGGGTATGCCCATATATGGGAATATACTGATGACTTCAGGGATATCCATGTATGGGTATAAAAGGGAAAAGGACAGACAGATATAGATATATCCACATTTGGACACAAAAGGGACACAGAATGACAGACTGGTACTACGCATACTCTGACAATGGGTACAAGGGGTATTGCATTCCCAATTTGCATCAATACCGACCTGCATCGTGCCCAAGTACGCCGGTGCCCAACGAGCATAGTATGTATACATTGTGAATAGTTTGACCTGTTAGGCATAACGGTAAAAAGCATCTCTCTGACTCACTCTTTCTCCTTCATCTTGCATCACATCATCCCTATGGTAGAAAATGATAAGATTTGCGCGAGTTGAATTCCACAGGAAATGCAATCGTACAAATAAACATGTACTGTATATACTGTAGTATTCCATGCTGCAACTAAACATATTGGCTCACTCCCATTAGTGTGCTACACGGTGCCGGATCTCTCCTCCAGCTATTGTGCAGCACCCTGCTTTATTGAGCCCTACACACTGACATCCAGCCCAGCGTTTCTGCAACGCAAGGGGAAACTTTGGATGACATGTAGAAGGCAGAGGTTTGGTCTGACATGCCTCCATAATGGGATAGGGGACAGCAAGTGAAAAATGCTATGGTAGCTGACTGTAGGTATGTGCATACATACATACATACATACATGGAGAGACTCTCTCTCTCTCTCTCTCTCTGGCTGCTTCCAAAGCAAATGGGAGACAATCCAATTTCTTGTGATTCCATCAAGCCCCCTCCTGGATCTCAGAGCATTAGGGAAGGCTGAGAGGACGGCATGCTGACCCTTCACATGCACTCATGCAGGAGGCATGCACTCCCCACATGCATTGAGATGCGCATACACACACATTATATATATTGGAACCCATACTTCTACATGCTTCAAAATCCATATTTGTTGACAATGGCTTTTTTGTGAACAATTTGCTCTAGTCAATATAGGCTGAACTGACATCCTTTGCAATGTGCATCTTGTGGATCTTTTTGAGCTTTTTGCTTCGGTATTATCCAGTGTGTGTGTGTGTACGCATGTGTTTCTGTGTGTATCTGTCCACTGGTGTCCAAATGCGCTTTGTGTGAATGGCTATGTTGTCTCTGTGTGTGTGTGTGTGTGTGTGTGTGTGTGTGTGTGTGTGTGTGTGTGTGTGTGTGTGTCGGTCTAACGTCTGGGGGCTAACGGCAGATTAGCGCTAGCTGCAGATTAGGGCTTAAACCCCTTACACTTTAATTATAACTGTATATGTTTATGTGCATCAAGGTCTCTCACTTGGCCTCAGCTGTAAACATCTGTCACACTGTCCCATCTTATAGAGTTTGTGTGTGTGTGTGTGTGTGTGTGTGTGTGTGTGTGTGTGTGTGTGTGTGTGTGTGTGTGTGTGGCGCCGTGGCCGAGACTATGTTTTCGCCCCTGTCCGTCGGTGTGTTTGTGTCCGTACATCTGTGAGCAGCTAATCTCCGGCACCTTTGGACCGATCGCCATGCACGCCTACTCCTTGGAGGCCAAGAAAAAGCCTCTGCCCCAAATTTCTCACATCTGCCTGTTATAATGCCACCATGAGGCAGATTTTTTTCATATCACTCCTACAAAATTTGGTCCAAATATCACGCAAATCGGTGCACATTACCTCTATAGACATGTGATCAAGACGGATTTGTAATCAGTATTTTACCATGAGGACAATGATCAAATTAGTGTTTGTGTTTTTTACCCATACAGTACATTGTCTACACTCTACATGCTATTTAATTATTTAGTTGAAAACCTTTACACCTTTACACATCAGCAATAACACATTAAAAGTATACAGCAAATCGATTCAAATCAAAGTTTCGTCCAGATGTCCAAGCTCAACAAAGTGACGCATTGCGACGTGTTGTGGGCTTGCAGATATTCCCCAATTGTTTATGATGTTTTGAAAATAGCTGCTGTAACAACATGCCCAAAAATAGGGATGCCATTTTGAAAGTGGTTAAGTTGAAAGGCAGTTGCGGTGTGTGTGCACAGCACACATTGCCACACATACATAAGTGACTATAGGTTGCAATTTGGCAACACTGTTGTCAGTGAGTGTTTTTGTCCCGAGCAAACTATGGCACGCGTTTCCACCTGCGCTTGATCTGCATCGGTGCTCTGTGATCCACCCAGAGGGAATAGCAGTAATCCAATCAGCATGTCTCTGAAGTGCGGCCCCTCAGAGAGAGAGAGAGAAACGCAACAATAGGACCATTCTACACACTAGGACCTGCCAGGGAGGAGAGGAGAGCAGAATGGCCTTAAGCCATTCAATCCGGGAACGCATCTCTTGTCATTTTAGATTTCTTTGGCTATTCAAAAATAACGGATATACAATCTCATAGTGCGGCACATGAACTTGTACATCTGCTATTTTTGAAAAATGGTTACGATTTGTGCAAATCTTTGAATGTATATATTTTTTAAGCGTACATTTGTAACTCAAATCTTTGCTTCTGGAGGTCCCTGGAACAAAATATGTTACGTGTATGTATTCAAAGATTTGCAAACCATTTAAAAAATAGCAGATCTAGATCTGCTATTTTTGAATAGCCAAAGAAATCTAAATTGACAGAGATTCAATTCAGAGATTCAATCAGTTCCCGGATTGAATGGGTTAAGGCTACATAGTAAAGTCCTGAGTTTGAATTGAACTCCCTTACGGGTCTATTCTTACACTCTTGAGTTAAATTTACACTCGACTCTGTCGGTACTGTGTAGCTACTACTGTACTACTGTGTAGTGACAGAGGAAAGAGGGATGAAGATGGCGAGGAGCTATTGGAACGACAGAAGACCAGAGGCCATGATAAGTAGGAGGATGGGCAGAAGAGGGAAGGAGGGATTGGAAGGAGAAAGGGAAGGAAGAGGTAGGAGACGAGGAGGAACTAGCAATAAAGAAATAGAAGAGGAAGATAAAAGACGGGAACGGGAGAGGAGGAAATGGAAGGGAAGAGGAGGAGGGTGATGGATGTGAGAGTATAGAGCAACAAACCAGAGGAGGAGGTGCTGCCTCACACAGAAACACCACGTGAGGATATGATATTAAAGGGGCAAAAGGTGGAAAGACTAATGAATAATTTTGCTATAACAAAGATATTAACTCCTGTACTGTGTACTGCAGCCATGGTGACATTTTACTGCTTAGGAAGAAAATGCTGCTCGCTGGTTAGGTTTTAATCTTGTCTCTGAGAATTGGAAACTCCTGTGCTTAGTTCAGTAGGGGGTCTTCTACTCAGATTAGAGGCAACAACATGACCATTTATCATCATTATGGGAGGACGGGACAGCCCTGAGTGGTGATTAAGAACTGAATTTCGTGTTGATGATGCCTGCCATCCATTGTGTACGAGACACACATATACACAAATATATTATATGTGTACCTGTCACCCCATGGCCTTGAATATCATTGCTGTTCAAAAGGCGTACACACACACACACACGCACACACACACACACACACACACACACACACACACACACACACACACACACACACACACACACACACACACACACACACACATGATAGCCGCTCAACTCAGCCACCTAACTGTGGCTTCTGTGTCCTTTGTCCCTGAGCTATGCGTCGAGGTCACATAGCATCCATGGTTAATTAATTTAGCATGTTATAAGACCTCCCCACCCCCACCCACGCAGCCAGCCACAGGTCAGGGCCTCTCACCATGTCCCAGCCAACAGAAACTATTTTGCCAGCTGATAACCGACATGTTTGTGGTGCAAACGCTTGGAGCATTGCACTGTGTCGGTGGAGAAGCGGCTATGACAGCAGCCTGGAACTGCAGATGCAGGATTTGGATCCTTGGGCTGGGTCTGGTAATGGACTGAAGGACGGGTCATTGGAGCTGGCTCCACATTATGCCCTAGTGTCCAGTTCCAACTCACAGTCAGGACAGTACGAACTGAAAGTCAACTACAAATTGAATGGTTTTAATCACGGGGATCAATATCTAATCTTTTCACATAATCCTCCCTTTGGTTCAGTAAAATCATGGTTTCTTTTGTCTGCAACAAAGACTGTTCTTTTTTCTTTAAATTGATTGAAATTCTTTTAGTTTAATATTTCTGCAATTTGCTGTTTCTTTGCCCTCTGAAAACTGTACATTTAGCTTGTTACAAGAATACTTTGGCTCTGTTGAAGATAATTCTGTGTTTTTTCTTTTCTTTACAGGATGATGAAGGACAGACAGCACTACATTATGGTAAGAAGGCTTTTTTATTACCTTATTCTCTGTCAAAGGTCCTTAATACCTACATTAGTTTCATGACGAAGATCTTAAAGTGAAAACGAAAATCATGGCCAAAGTTATTTATTCAGTGGATTATCGAGTCAGATTGAAGCATCATCAATTTGTCAACTATGGACTTAACTTAAATTCTACTTGTATGCCTTCAAAATTGTGAATTATGCTTTGTTTCAAGTTTGTACTATGATATACATTTTATTAAAAGCAGGCGTGCCTTGTTTCAATTCGTGGAACTCTCATTTTGGAACTAAACCTTTTCCACATATCACATACACTGACTATACCTCTGGTTCTTAACGTGGATTCTGAGGACGCCCAGGGGTCCTTGATGGGGTTCCAGGGGGTCCTCAGCTAATTGATTGTTAGGAACCAAATAGACCCTTATGGTTCTGTAGATCCATAAATGGAACCAAATGAAAACCAAAGAAAAGGTTGAGAATCACCTGACTCTCCAATTTTTAGTTTTCGTAGTGCTTGTGTTTCTGTAAATAGCTGAAATACTGTATAGTTGTTTTCTCTCTCTTGGTCCTCTGTTTCTCTATTGTCGTCTCTCTCTTTCTCTTTATTGTTCTCTCTGTCTCTATTGTTCTCTCTTTCTCTCTGTCCTCTGTCCCTCTATCGTTCTCTCTCTCTCTATCTGTGTCCTCTGTTTCTCTATCGTTCTTTCTCTCTCTGTCCTTTTTTTCTCAGGCCTCTGTTCTACAGTTGCTATTTCAGGTGCATTTCATCCATCAGAGTCTCTCCCATTCCTTCCCGTTTCCATCTCTCTGTGTCAGTTTGTGCACATGTGTGTACTTATGTCTATGTGCGTGTGTGCGTGTGCGTGTGCGCGTGCGTGTGCGTGTGCGTGTGCGTGTGTGTGTGTGTGTGTGTGTGTGTGTGTGTGTGTGTGTGTAATAATCACCAGGCCTCCCAGAGGAAATCAACAGTGCTCCTCAGACTCCCCTGACCCCCTCATGCCCCACTACACACAACTCCCTGAGGGGCGGTACCTGTGTGTGTGTGTGTGTGCGTGTGTGTGTGTGTGTGTGTGTGTGTGTGTGTGTGTGTGTGTGTGTGTGTTATTTCACCATCTGTCCCCCAGCTTGGTGACCTCATGGTGGGCACGCGTCATATCGCCCACTTGTCTCAAGATACACAGATACTCACATACGATCACAGCATATCACGTGCACACACGCACATCACTCATAAACACACGCATGCATGCACATAATTTATGCCTGCAAAAAGAAAAAAAAAGCACAAACGCACACACATCGCTCACACACAAAGCTGAGGAAACCCTAAGGATGGGGCATAAAAAGATGACTAATAAACATAAGCGATGAACTCCAGGAGACAAATAGCAGAGAATGAAAATTCATTCCCACCTCTCTTTGCACAGGGCCACAGTCACTGGGAAGTGATTAATCGAGGGTTTACTGCTCACCATAAATTGTTCTCCTCCTCTATCGCTCCCCCGAGGGCCACACGCTTTTTACAGCCCAAGGCCTTGGCGAGACACCCGCCACGCGTGCACACACACACACACACACACACACATTTAGATTACAGCACTTGTGAGGACAATCAACATTTTAGGAAGCCGGTTTTATGAATGCCATCTTTACAATTTTGTGTATTCGTAACCCTGACCCTAAAATGTAGAATAGCAGATCAACAAGCTCTCAACGTGTCAACACGTCGAGAGCTTGTAGATCAGCTGTTTTCAGTGTGTGACACTGGCGTGCAACCAAGTTCAAATCAGACATAACTCCATCCATTACCCCTAAACCTAACCTCTAAATGTCCAATCCTAAACATAACCTGAATCTGTTCCTAATTTTAAGATTAACTCTAAAAATCTTTTTTTAACCATAAAACAGCCATTTCTCTTGTGAGGACCAAGAAAATTGTCCTCACAGTGTCTATTTCTCAAATACTGCTATACTCCTGGGGACATTTGGCTCTCACAAGTATAGACAGACACACACACACACACACACACACACACACACACACACACACACACACACACACACACACACACACACACACACACACACACACACACACACACACACACACACACACACACACACACACACACACACACACACACACACACACACACAGAGAGAGAGAGGGAGAGGGCTAAATATAACGCTGAGAGGAACAAGATGACAAGGATAGCTGGAAGAATAAGCCTGGGTTTTATTAGCTGATGTAGAAAGGCAACTAGATCTGGGCGTCTACTGCATATAAATATGTAGTTGTGTATGTATTATATTTACACGCGCGCGCACACACACACACACACACACACACACACACACACACACACACACACACACAGACTCAACTGTGTAGTCACGTCACACATTCAAATGTATCATCTCTCTCTCTCTCTCTCTCTCTCTCGCTCTCTCTCTCTCTCTCTCTGCCAGCCACCTCTGGGCATGAGGTTAAGAGGCCTGGCTGTCAATCAGTGTGGCTGCTGACATCAGCGATCATGGCGGAGCACAGAGACTGCTCTTTAAGAGGAGTGAGCGATTGACACAGTTAGAGGAGAGCACTCAGAGAGCGAGAGAGAACGAGAGAGAGAGAGAGAGGAGGGGTGCATGGAGGGCTAGAGGTGCATCAGCAAAGCAAAGGACCCGCTAACTGGGTTAAGAAAGTGCAAGCCCCTCTTCTCCACTGTTATATCCAGATAAGAGAGGCCCCTTTTAGCGGCGCACAAATTGCCAATGGGGCAGAAATAAAGTGTTTGAGGCAACCGCAGGGTCCAGGGCCATGTCACTGCCGGGGGCCTGCAGATGGGCTTTTCATTAAGTGCGCCCGGGACTATACATAGTGTATCAAACTACGATAGTGATAATAAACTAATGACGCAAATTCGTTCAACCCTCCTATTGAAACAATAATCTGTCTATCACAGAACCGTCAGACTGAAATCTTAAAGGAAACCTTGAACCTCGTAAGATATATACGGTATATCATGGGGTTAGAGGACTTGTTTTGAGTTATGTTTATCCATGAGTGGGTTTTCGCTGAACACTTATGCTCTTTTTCAGCACCATTCCACAGACGATCACGCCTGGGAGCTGCACAGTACGACCGCGGTCATGTTCCGCTTGCCACTGAGCAAATTTTGGATTAGGTGTCTTTGCCCTAGGGCAATATATTGGCATGTTTTGATGCTTTGCTCCCTAATTTGTTCTCTATTCTTTCCTTTGTTCCTCCCCATCCCTTCTCTCCCCTATACCCCACTCTCCTGGCCTCTCTCCTGTAGCATCAGCATGTGAATTTGCAGACATTGTGGAGCTCCTGCTGAAAGCCGGAGCTGACCCGTCCATCAAAGATCTTGAGGGCTCCCTCCCCGAGGAGGTCACTGAATCCAGTGCCATCTCCTCCCTCCTGCGCCAGTACACCGCTCCTAAAGGCTAGGCACCCCCCCCCCCCCCCCCATCCGGCCTACACCCCTAGTTCCAGTCCTATAGCCCTAACCACTGCCCTGTTCAAACCAAACCCCCGAATCCTCTTTTAGCCCTCGAGAGACTCTTCAGCCCCACCGGCTAGACCTGGGTTCAAGTGTTTTAGTTCAAGTGATTTGATTCCACTACAAATGCTTTAAGTGCATTTTTATTCACCTCATTGGACACGTGTGTGAACATTGCCCCCTCCCCCCCAATTCTATCAGTTACTGTACATGGAAATCGTGCACATCAAATGTTTATATATGAATAAACATACATATAATACATAAAGGGCTTACCCAGGTCAAAAACATCCGCCCATTTCTTCAGTCTTGGTCAGCCCTCTCTGGCCTTTAAAATTATTAGTCATTTCATTGCTCTGTTACATTCCATTACAAGGAGTGCATAGATTTTTTGTCATTTATCGCAATTAAAGTCTAAAACAAAGAGCAAACCCTGCTTCCATCTGGTTTCTTTTTTGCTTTCCTTACTGGTGAAAACTGGCAGTATTCCCCAAGGTAGGGAATATACATGACAGGAAGATAGGTTGACCGTAAAATAACATACAAATTGGTTTCAGATTATTCCTGTGAAATTGGTATCAAAAAGTATTGTCTAGTATATTATACATGCAAACGTTTTCCATGTTTCTGCAAGATTATAAGTAAATTCTTAATGGCAAATCATTAATGATCTAAAACCAATTTTATCAAATTACCCTAAACTGTATCCTTTAAAATTGATGCAAATAATTATTTATTAACTACTACTACTGGCCAACCATCCACCCCATACTCACACGTCTATGGTCCATACTGTTAACACAGCCGCATTGCCCTCCATAACCTGACCTGGCTCTATTATGTCACTTAAGAAATATCTGGATGTTCTCCAAATAACCAACACATAGGCTGCCTCCAAATCTACTTTACTTGTCCTAAAGCCCCTCTCAGCACATTCTCTCTGTACTGACTCCTCTTCAGCGCGCGCACACACACACACACACACACACACACACACACACACACACACACACACACACACACACACACACACATGCGCGTGTGCACGTACACACACACACATAGAGAATACACTAAATCTAGAGCCTACAGTAGCTCTTCTTCATAAAGCGGGAAAAACAAAACAATAGACAAAGTATAATCCTATCTCTCTCCCCTCCTGCTCTCTCATACTTGCTGACATGCTCTCTCCCCTTCTCTCTCCCTTACTTTGCTTTCTGCGAATCATAAGGGATTAGATAACTGTCTCAAAAATGTCCGGTTTGGTTTCTGTCACAAACGGTCAGAAATGTCATAGATCCCTGTCAGTTAGCAGTAGATAGACTCCAATGTATTGGTAGTCTGAAGCATCAATTCAAATTACATTTGTATCTGTTCTTCTAAAGTGCCTGACGTGAACTGAAACGTAATTGAGCTGTGCTTTTGTTTCTTGTTTTTTGGGGCATTTTATTTGCCTTTATTGACCGTGACAGTGGAGAGAGACAGACAGGAAATGTGGATACAGTAAGGGGATGATAGCAAATGGTCCAGCCGGCTGTGAATGGAACCAGGGACTCACTGATCAGAGCATGTGGTATGTGCCTAACCATTCGGCTATCAGGTCACCCCTATTGAGCTGTGCCTCACCTGAAGTGAATTAAAACAGGACAGGAAATATTTTCTATCCAGGCCATGTCCTTGCCAATTTCATAACACATACTAGGAGAAGAGGCCCCTAAAATGTCTCTCAAACTATGGTGATATTTGGGCAGTCTAGTGCCAAAGTGCCCACCCCATTGGAAAGCTTCCCCAGACCATTTCCAGACCACGTCTAGGAAAGCAGTCCTCCAGGAGTTGACAGGAGCCCTCGTGAGTATTCAACCAAAATCTGAGACATGATGCTCCATGATGCCATAAAGAAGAAAACCAGTGCCCCCCCCACACACCACCTCCCCATCCCCCTTCCATTGTTATGCATTCTATACACAGGCAGCCATTAGCCAGTTACCGTATTTCCAAAGCCTGTTTGGGACCCATGTGTTGTCTCCCTGTTGCTTCCTAAACCCTGTTATGCTGCCTTGAGGTAAGGGAGGGTGACGGCGGTTGTGTCTCTCCCGTGCTCGTCTGCGAGACTCTGACACTAAGCCCATTATGCTTCCATTATGGGGCCTCCATTCTCCTCTGAGCTTTTTGCTTTTGACACTGTATCTCCCTCTCCAAACCGCAGAGCCCCCCCCCCCCCATACTCAACGCGTAGTTATGCTTTGTCGAAAGACAGTGTTGCACAACGAAAACAACCAATCTACAAGCTCACAATGCGTAGTGAACGTGTAGATCGGCTGTTGTCGGCGCGCAACATCGTACAACAGAGCATAAATTAAGCATCGGCCATTCTATACTTAATGTTTATGCGTTTTACAAGTCATCTGTCCCTCGACCTCACTCATCTCTCTCTCTCTTTGTCTGTCTCTCGTTCTCTCTCTCATTCTGTGTGAGCCTCTCTCTATCTCCCTCTCTCCCTAACAGCATTAAGGACAGATGGCCCGGTTTGGAACACAGATGAATCCAGAGCACTCTCCTCCATCTCTTCTCTTTGCCAATCTCAGCACACTCTTTTTTTTGTCTTTTACCCTCATCATCGCTCTAAACACTCACTCTCTCTATTCTTTAATATCTTTTCCCTCTGTCTCTCCCCATCACTCTCTCGGTATAGCCTTTTTCACTCTTTCTTAAGCCTAATTCATACTCTGTCACACGCGTTGTGCATCGTGGCGCATTGTTAGCTTGTTGGCGTCACCTCTTCCATCTCTTTCTCTTTGCAGTCTCCCTCTGTACTTTTGTCTGTCTTCTGCCCATGGCAGGGGACTAAAAGCAATAGCATGTCTTGTTAGCCAACGCTTAATGCAATCCTAGTCTACCCCCCCCCCACCCCCCCACTCCTGCTGCACCGCCCTCACACCCACCAGGCCGGCGTGGCTGTGAATTCAACAGTAAGCAGAAATCCCCTTTGCTGCTGAAATGCATCCCACTAATATCAGAGCTAGAGAGAGGTGCTCATTCATTGGTGTCCAAAGCTGTGTGTGTGTGTGTGTGTGTGTGTGTGTGTGTGTGTGTGTGTGTGTGTGTGTGTGTGTGTGTGTGTGTGTGTGTGTGTGTGTGTGTGTGTGTGTGTGTGTGTGTGTGTGTGTGTGTGTGTGTGTGTGTGTGCGTGCGCGCGCGCGTGTCTCTGTGTGTATGTGTGTGTATGTGTGTGCGCGCCACATGCGCTAACCCACGTGCGTGCATGTTAAGGCTACGTTCCAAAGCTCTACACTGAGTTTATAGTGATGAGCAAGCATTTCTGGACAGTCAATCAGGACCACAGAAAGCAGCCATCAAATAAGCCACAAGACAGACAGTAGAGTTTGGCCCAGAGGCCAGAATAATTCAGCACAAACGTATTTGTTTTAGCGGACATTCCAGATTGTTTTGCTGTTTGACTCTGTAATGTTGAAAGTCTTAAAAGTTGTGCTTATTAGTTGACCCGTGAAGCAAACTATTGTAATGAGACTGTGTGTGTGTGTGTGTGTGTGTGTGTGTGTGTGTGTGTGTGTGTGTGTGTGTGTGTGTGTGTGTGTGTGTGTGTGTGTGTGTGTGTGTTTATGTAGGGCAGGTTACTCTATGTATGCCACTCTGTCCACCATGACTCAAACACTATTATCAAAATACAACATAAGACCATGAAACTCAGTCTATCACATATCTATGGTGCAATTTGGTGGCCAAGGACAGCGGGCGCTCGGGTGGCGCAGGAGTAAAGTACCTGCCCACCACCGCAAAGTCTAGGGTTCTAATCCATGCATCTGGCTTGGCCGGGTGTCTAAACGAACACAATTATTCGGGGTAGGGAAGCTGGGCAAGGAGCGTGATCTTTGCCATTGCACCTACCTGTGCTCCTACAGGCTGGGGCGGCAAATGTTGAGCAGGAGGAGTAGGACGAAGGCTCTACGTCCTCTCGGTGGGGCTCCTCACAGGCAGGTGAGCTAGTAGGGTGGCAAGCAGTGGAAGGAATTAATTGGCATAACGACTAAATTGGGGAGAAAAAGGGGGCACAAACAATTGGCTACTGTTTAAAATAATCAAGGACACACATGGCAATGAACCACGGCTCAACTGCACACCTGTAGGTTGTCCTTGTTTTATGAGTTTTACGTGAATTTATCGTTGGAATAATTAGTGGTGTTCTTATCTTATCCATGCTGTGCCAGCCATGCCAGATTGCGTTGACAAATGGAACTGGAGGGCAGAAAGTGGTTCACTAAATCATGGGAAATGAGAAGCTCCTCGATTCCTTATTGCTGCTGCTCCAGCTCTTGAAAGACTGGATAATCCCTAGGCCCAGCTGGGAGCAAGGCCCAAGTGCAGAACTCACCTCATCAAAACCCACTACAGCTCCTCCTCGGATCTCTGGCCCCTGCAGCCATCAGGTCCTCCGAGGCAAGCCTTTGCTTTGCACATTTTCACCCTCTTGGCCATGAAGATCATAAGATGCAGCTTCACTTTAGATGAAAAAAAGAAAACATAACTTCAAAAGATATCCTTACATCAAGACGACAATTGCAGCACATGTCGGCACAAACTTTATTCCTTATTCTATCCAAGCTTTTAGAGTAGTCTATTCCTGTACCAATTCCAAGAATAAGTAATTTCAAAGGTTCTTACTTAGCCTCCACATTTCTCCAGTTGGAATACAGCAAGCATAAAGTATGTTTTATTGACATTTATTGACAAATTTAAATTCTTCTGGGAGAGTTATTGCTTAAAAAACAACTAGCTTCTTGCATCCTTGTCGGCTGGGAGTGCACATAATGTTGACTGCCAACTTGCTTCAAATAGGCTACTCCTCCCCTATCCCCCACATAAGTAGGCTAATTAGTCACCTTGACCATGCACTCCTTGGGTCATGTCCTCTCCCCAGCCTTCACCTAGCTTCCTATATCACCTGTTATCTAGTCTAGTTATTAACACACCTTAACAAACCTTTTTCATGGGAGCCATACTGACATAAATAGGTGTTTAATGTTAGGCTACTTCCTTGCCGTCTTACCAATGATCTTATTTCCACAGTTTCCACTTTCCAGTGAGTCAGTATATAGCGCGGCAAGCGTGCTACCCTTGGCTGTTTGGCCTGAATGGAACATGAACTTAATTGGTAACAGCATCCAATTTGCCCCAAATTTTAATCACACATCGAGGGGCTTCTAAACAACAAGGCAGTGTAAGCGACGTGGGTGTGGGTGCAGAATAGACTCAGTTCAACACGGTAATAGGTTCTTCTCAATAACTTTTACTAAAGTCTCTCAGCCAAACAGTAGTCAAGACGTAAACATTGAATGAATGGAATTCCCCGGTCGCGCGCTCTCTCTCTCTTCTTCTCTCCTTCCCTCTCTAGCTTTTCCCCACAGCGCCCCCAGCGGAAAACTCTCATCACTTAACAGTGGTTATTTCTTATAACCTAACAATACTCCATGGCTGCATTTCACTACACTGTTAATTGCCAAAACATGCTTGTTCCTCCAAATTATGCACAAATGGTCTCATGAGTGGACAACCGTCATACAGGGGTTTGATACTACATCCATACCATTGCCTTCCTATAATTGCCTTTAAAAAAATCCTTACAAAAAATACATATATTATGAACGCAATATCCAATCATACCCAGATTGAAATCACATTGGGCGGCCTCTATAGAAGGCACCACCAAAACTGCTTTCATGTCTCCCCTTGGCACCACAAACACGAACAGTTGCACCGACTGTGTTACTCAAATGGCTACATGGTCATCTCACACAAACGGCTACTCTGGAGTCATGTACTGTATAAACATGTATAGAGCACCGAAGTCTGACGTAATTTACACATCCTACCTGGGTCGCGGTCCCCCCCCCCCCCCGTTCTGAATTCCGATAGACGTGTTTAATATCGCTCAAATAAGAACTGTGTTCCAAAAATAAACAAATGACCCCGGCGGTTTTACTCTTGTGGATATGAAACATCAACGTGATGTTTTGGTCTATATGAGACGATTCTAAGTTTTCTCCATAGCGAAATTACATTACGAACCAGGGGATGGACGAGTGACGTCAGGACTTCTGTACTATAATGCAAAGTTTTCATATTCCATTACCATGCATGGCTATAACCGCCTTCCAAAGTTTGTGGGAGGGGCCTCTAAACAATGCAGAGCAAAACGAGATTTCACTTAGACCCATATGGAGAGACACAAATGATACAAATGAATCATGATTTTTGTCACCAAAATAGGTACACAGGATCTCGGGAGTTATAAGACGATGAGTCACAGGTTTTTGATATTCCATACTGTTAGCCTGTAAAACTGCCTGCCAAAAGTATTGGTAGGGCCTATTTCTTTTTTAATATTTCTTTTACACAAAACCCCATAGATCATGAACATAAAATTCAATTAACCCCAAATGTTAATCACATGCTGAGGGGCCTCATTAGAGCTTAACTTCATTAGCGCATTCTCTTCTGACCATAGGGGGTGCCACAAATGCAAAGAGTTGCAAAGTATGTCGTAGAAATGCTATTTTCCCCTACAGTTTCCTTGGATCCTGACGGCTGCAACCCACGACTTACACTGGCTAGGCCACTGGCATGACGAAGATGTGTGCTTCGTGGAGTGCCCTTTTCTAGTTATTCCTGCACACAATCTCTCTCTCTCTCTCTCTTTCTGTCTGCCATCTCTCTCTGTCTCTCTGTCTCTCTCTCTCTCTGTCTTATTACTTATGTGAAGGACATATAAAATATATTATTATTATAATAAAGTAGTAGTAGTAGTAGTAGTAGTAGTAGTAGTAGTAGTAGTAGTAGTATTAGTATTACATAGTGGGAAAGGCTTGGATTTACATTAATCCAGCCTTAAGTGTACAACCTTGAGGGTGTCATTGGGAGGCCTCCATTTGACTCAGGCACCACTCTAAGATCCACTCTGTCATCCTGCAGATCATTGTTCACTGCAGGCAGGAGGGGATCATTTGGGGAGAAAAATGCCCTGTCCTGATGCAACAAGATTGAGTTTTGGGCCAAACAAAATACTATCTGTTTTGCATGTATAATTTATTCCCTTTAAGCATCAGAAGGAAAATAAGAACTGTTTCCTTCAGGAAGTTTGTAATAAAAGCTTCCCGATCGATGATAATGGCATTTGCGCTTGTGTTTGTCATCTTCGCAAAAGCAACAGTGGCGGAGTTTCCACAGATTTATTTGTATACTAGTGCTGTAAGTGGCGTGTAAATTATCCTAACTGTCTGTGTGGCTCTTTATCTTTGTAAGGCAGCACTATTAGAGCCTATCCATTAATGCCCATAGCCTGCGCAATCAATGCCTGAATAAAAATCAGCTCGATTTGTGGCGTTTTATGCAAACGTGCAAACTCTAGCCGGGCTGACTCTTTGCTTTTTGTTTTTATAATGCAACAGGAATAGCTAAAACACAAGAGAATCGATAACACTTAAGTTTGGGGTAGGTTGGCCTGGCCTCAGACAAATGCTGTGCATTGTTGCATACTGATGAGATACATTTAGAGCCATAGTGTTGTACATTATACAGGTTGTCTGTGCTGTAATTCTAATATAATAGTATGCAGAGTTATGTCATACAGTAGTTATGTTTAATGCCTCTGACGCCAGCCTCTAACTCCAACCTTTACACTATGCACACCAGCACATATACAACACCAGCTTGACATATTGGCATGAGCCATAATGAGTCTATTTGTGCCATATTCTCTATTTTGTCTGACCACAAAGCATATTTCTCTATGTTCCACAAAGCCGTTTAGAATTAGTTAACTGTACACAGATTAAGAAAAGATTTGAGTGTGCAAAACGCAATCTGGTGCCGTGAGAGGATCAGTCAGTGTAGCCAATAGCCTATCAGATGTACTGCCCTTGTTTTTCTCTCTCCGTCTTTGGCCTGGGAGTCAGTTTGTTTGTCTTCCCTCCACCCCCACCTCAGAGAGAGAGAGAGAGAGAGAGAGGGGAGGGGGATCAGAAAAGCAGCATCCATCACTGTTAACTGACTGACCACTGTCTGTTGGAGGTTCCAAATGGACCTCCACAATTGAATAGAGGCCTAAGTGTGTGGTAAATGCTCTCAATGGGTAAATGAATTTGCGGGTTAGCTGTCTTTAGGAGCATTTAGATAAAGGAATAATAATAAAAACACCAGCTATGGATATATTTCTTTGACATATTGATCACAGAGTTCAGCTGCAAATGTTTCATAAATTGCAGATTCATCACCGGAGATGACAATGCTTTTGATGGAAGGCTACATATTAAAGAGTGATACACGCATGGGTAACCCAAAGACAATTCAGCTTTATTTTCCTCATATAGATTTGACTGTACACAGTTCATACCATTGCACAGAAGGCATAAATGGATAAATTCAGTGCTCTCTTTTACATCTTTTTCAAAGACACATGGCAATAATAATAAATAGCGCTCATGAAACAAGACGATCAACACGTTTTCAAACTGTACAAAATTTACAACAATTAAGACGCAAAATTCTGAGGCAATAGAGACTAACAAAAAAGTTGTGATGTGTTTGAATATCATATTCTGAGTGTTGTCTCTTTTTTTGTTGATTTGCTTTCTGGCTGGCGAGTTGGATGCTCTTTTCAGCTGGTACATCAGGATTTGGCAATAAATGTTGAACAAAAATCAATAAATATAGTAAAAATAAAATAAAAAAAGTAGAGAAAAAAAGAATATGGCTTGTATTTGAATACTTTTTTTTAAATAGGAAGAGCTTTGTTGTCACTATTTCTCAGACAAAACCAGAATAGCATCACTCTGAATAAGATCTTGTGTATTTTATAATGGTTTCCTTTTCTTATGTCATCCTTGCATTATCCACTGAGTTGACACAATTGAACAGGCCCAATTAAATCAAGCAAGCCATTCTTCTCATATCTCACCTGGAGATTGCATTTATAAAGAATTTGAACTGTTGTGTTGGCCCTAGATTATGATAAACCTTTCACTCAACAGGAAGTCCACTAAGATGTGTCATGTGTACCAGAAGACATACGCCAGCACATCAGCCGTGTCAATAACCATGCTATAGCCACAGTGTCAACCGCTGTAGTGTGTGTGGCTCTGAGCTACAGTAAGTCTGCTAATCCCTCTGACATGGGGGGCAGGCGAAGGGAGGACAAGCCGATGCCACAGCTGGTGCATTTCAGCAAGAAGAGAAGCTTGAGCTAAGAATGACCTGTCAGTATAAAGGGAAATGTTCCACCACCTTAATCACACTAAGAGGGGTGGGTTTTTTTACTATAAGATGCATGTTTTGTAATTGTGTACCAGTTTACTTTTTCTCACAATTATTCGTAATGAAACCCTTAGGCAATTTCCAAGCATTATAAATGGATATCCCCTTGCAGATAACTGTGCATTCAAAAGAAGACATTAATAATTGTAATGATCTGTATATCATTAAAAGGACCATTTTGCCTTTGCATTTCTCCACATCCTGAATGTGTTACAATAGAAAGCTTGAATCCTGGCAAGGTTGGAATTAACATGAATACTGACAGAAGTCAACCCATGAGTCTGGAGCAGAGCCCATTACATGAACAAGAACAAGTCAAGCACCTGTGAATGAAGAAGAGAGACCAGCTATGAAGTATGTTTTTTTTCCCCTCCAGCCGAACAGAGGACACCTCAGCTTCTACAAACAGATGGGTAGACAAACGAGCAGACAGACCCAATGGCCATCTACTGTACGTCCTAATAACTTAGTAATGTAAGCTCCAGCAACACATTTAAAAAACGTTAGCATGGTTCAAAAGTCACACTTGTGCCACTGCTCTTATATAAATTTCTCTACCAATGAAACACTGTTTTTGCCTTGTGCATACATCTCTCTTCCTCTCTTTCTCTCTGTATTCCTGTCCTTACCCGCAGAAAAAGAAGAGAAAGAGTAAAGTGCGTTGCCAATGTAAAGGCTTTATTATGGCCGGACGGAGATCCTACTCATTCTGAATCAGGAGCATGCAGGAGCCTCCTCTGTCAAGGGTTTAACGTGGAGGCTGATGGATAGGAATGGTGTGGCTCATTTTGAGAGGGATGTGATGACAGGTCCTGTGAGCATACTCCACCATTCACATGATGGAAAACTTCATATCCAATTTATTTTCAGAGTGAAAGAACACAAAGTCAACCGATAACAAAAATCCTATGATACAGTGTTAAGTTTGAACATTCAGTAGCGTTTCATCCGGTCGTTTTATCGAGTGGGGAGCTGCTCTTCTTCTGTGAGTCGTAGCTATTTCCACAGCTCCACTCCACTGTTATGACTGCTGAGGAGCTGAGAGGAATGCCTCTTCTCTACGCCTCTTTTCCTCAAACCAACATCACATAAACAAACCGTAGCAGAGTCTTGGAGGGTGATAGAAATGTAAAAAGCTGCGTTGAGTCTGTTCTCTGTCCTTGTCACAGGCGCTCCCCCACAAGTGTCCCTACCAATGGTTGAGTCCACTGTGTCTCAGAGTCAGAACTGGGAATGGTCCATCTCATCCAGCCAAGAGGCAGGGCTGGTGGGGAAGTCAGGGTATCCCGTACTGCTGCCCGTTGAGAGGTCTGAGGTGGGGCCCCCGGCCATGGCCCTCAGAGCCTGCCCTACCCCTCCTGCGCCTCCCTGGGCCACTAGACTGTCCATGTTGAAGCCCAGGTTGTTGAGGAGAGGGGTGTGACCAGGCAAGGAGGCGATGGAGGAGGGCGACTGCGGGAGGCCGTAGGGACTTCCTGCTCGGATGTCGTGATAGGGTTGTCCCGCAGCGTCGAGAGAGAAGCCGCCGTTCAGCACGCCACCGTTTGCCACGTCCCCAACACTCCCGTACAGCCCGTTGGTATGGCCCAGGTCTGACAGGATCTGGTCCTCTGTGGTGGGGGAGGAGAGAGGTCGTTATATAGTTGCTGGGTATTACGGCATGGACACATCAATGGTGCTGTCAACAACGTGGACATTACATTGTTTAAATACAATGTGTTATATATTTTTATAGTTCCATACACATAAGTGCCTCTATGAAAGGTATTTACAGGGGCAATATTATGTAGAATTTAACGGAGGCAAGTGACCTGGGTGCTGAAGTGGCCTACTTCACAAGTGATTTTGTTTTTCTTAGTAAGACAAAGAATGGAAGAGAGGTCATGATTTGCTTTCAACCTGAACAAAGGATGTATGTGTACAATTACAAAGTATTTGTCTCAGTCTCATCCCCTCCTCTGAGCAGTTTCAATAACAACCCCCCCGCGCCTTCCTCCCAGAGCACTTTCTCTCTAATTGACTAAAAGCTTCACCTGCTTTATAGAGTTTCTGCCACCGTGTTTTCATTTCTCGTAAAGAAATGGCCTCCTTTTTAAAAGTGGCTGGGGGACTTTTATGACTACCCAAAATGGGGGTTTGCAAACATTAAATAACTATAAAAAAAAGAAAGGAAAAAAACATGGGGATGTCTAAAATGACATTTGTACGACTGCAGGTGACTGTTGGCCCTCTCTTTTCCAATAAGCTCCGTCATAGTGACAAATAGAAGGGGGAGGTGAAGGTGGAGGAGCGAATATATGGCGATGTGAGGGGAATGGGGGCTGAGAGACAGATTTTTGGATTTGCATGTGTACAGCATCCAAGCAATATAAATTACAGTTCGAGAGAGACGCCACGATGCCATGTCAATGCAAATATTTTGGCTCCCATATACAGTATAGTACCCACAGACATTAAAACCCCTTTGGGAAATTTCAATAAAGAATGCATCAATTAGTTTACATAGTAAAAAGAATTATTAAAATCTGGAGTGTCAATTTAACTCTGACAGGGTAAAGATTGACCTGTAAATGTCTATTCTTCAGCATTAAATTATTACTTTCATTATATTATGTCTGCAATATAATACAAACCTCTGAAGCTGAGTTCACTGTCGCTGAGTCCTGCGTCATCAGCTGAGCTTTCCTTCTCTACCTTGGTTCCTCCCCGGTTACGTTTGACGCTCTTATAGAACTGACCCCAGCGATGCCGACCAGCATCCTTCTTCAGACGCTTTTCCTTTGCCCGCCGGTTCTGGAACCAAACCTGACAGGGAGGATAAAACAGACAGGAGTTGATAAAACAGACAGAAAGAGAAAAAGAGTTGGACCCAGTTCAGTCCCACTTTTTTTATCCATCTAGAACATTGGGAATGGAAGCAGTAAGAACCTGTGTGTGATAAGGAACATACCTGCACAACTCTCATGTCCAGCCCAGTCTCGGACGACAGCTGCTCTCTGACATGGCGTGCTGGCTTCGGAGAATTCTTATACGCACTTTTGAGGGTCTCCAGCTGTTTGGCTGTGATAGTGGTTCTTGGTCTCTTGGCCCCAGCTTCTGAATCATCTGAAGAAATGTCAAGTGTATTTTTACACTATTGTCATTGACAGACAGTTCATCAATAACACATCTAAATACATTTTGTTGCTAATTTTTATAGTACGGTGAATTTTTGATGACAGAATATTATGGCATACTTTTTTCTACAAGATAGTATAGCATGTGGTATTTTTTAAAGTATATTTTAGATTATTTTATTCAGATACAGGGTAGACATAATCTATAGGAAACTGAGCAAGCACAGAGAGGGGAAAGACTTGCACCACAGGTATCCAGCCAGAATATAACTGGAGACGTTGCAATTACCGTAGAGTAAAATGTATTTGAAGTCCTAGTATGGTATGTAATGATGTATTTTTGAAGTCATAGTATGTATGATGTATTTCTCAAGACATAGTATAGTGTATGGCATATTTTTGTAGACATACTGTATGTATGACAGTTTTAAGACATAGAATGTGTGACATACTGTATTTCTGAAAACATACTGTATAGTAAGTAGGGTGTATTTTTACATATTTTTGGAGTAATATTATAGTATGGTATGTAGGACGTATTTCTGAATGGTAAAATAAGCTCAGAAGATGCAGGGATATTATGTAGCAGGTAACAGGCCCAAGTGCGGTTGCATGAAGTTGCTAACAGCAAGAACTTCATGCAACAAGATGGAACTCCTCCATAATGTTTAAAGCATGACACATCTTGACATTTACACTAAAACCTGAGCCAGCCAATATTTTCTCTCAGATCTTTTATTGTTTTTTTTTGTTTTTTTTACCTTTATACGTTTAAAAGCATTGTGGCTTATAAAACAAGCCTTCACGTCTGAGGACAGGTGAAGCCCTTGCCCTTGTATAGCATAGATGTGTGTTAAATGAAGTGAATGGTCATGTGTGGAGCTGTATTATTGTCCTCCTGCTACTGTCCCACTCCTACAGCAGAGGACATAAATCTGTCCAGCCCATGGTGCCAGAGTAGTGGAGTTACTGGGGCGCTGCCATAAAAGAGCATTGCTTCACTTTACATAATCAATCAGAGACGCAGGGAAATCTCCATGAATACGCAGAGAGACAGAGAGAGAGGACGAGAGAATAAGAGAGAGAAGATAAAGTGACAAAGACCGCACAGACAGAGAGAAACAGTGTGCAAGAAAACAGTTGTGAGTGTTTCAAATGGAACCAAATGGATGGATTCCATTTGATTTCAGTTTCTACCCTCTCAGAGTTAAATGAACGCTGCGGGATTTCACATTGTAGGGAGAAAGGCCCTACCATTTTGTTTGGCTGTCTCGTAATCCTCCTTGCAGACGAGCCTCCCATCCTCCATGAGGTAAAACTCGTCCCCGGTGGCCAGCTGTCGACTGCACATGACGCAGGCGAAGCAGTGCAGGTGATACACAAAGTCCTGGGCCTTCCGCACCACCTGTGTCGGAGGGATCCCCTGTTGGCACGACGCACATTTTGTCCCAAAACGTCTGCAGGGAAAAAACGACGAGACAAAGACAAAAAGACATGCAGAGATGGAGACGCTTGTCAATAGGTTGTATAATATATATTCAGGACGTAGAAAAACAAATCCATCATCAGCATACACCGTAAACTCCTGAGTGTTAATTTAATACGTACTAATGGAACCAAATGGATGTTTACGGCTGTGTAACTCAAGAGTGTACGCTCTCTCAGAGTTAAATGAACACTGAGGATTTTACTGCGTGCTGTCAAAAATCACCTGTGGTATCCCTCTGCTATTTGCATCACGTCACAGGCTGATGAAGACAGCGAGACCAAACGTGATTAAAATTGCATGCATGATGCCTGCTCTTTCCACACCAGCTGAGAATGATGGCACAGTGTCTTTATTAATAGTTGTGCCAGCTGTGGTATGAGGGGAAAAAAATCTGCACTGGAATGCATTTCCGTTAGCAATAGACCTGTCCTCCGCTTGATGGATGGATAGGATCAATGCGGTGTGTGGTGGTGGTGGTGGTGGTGGTGGGGGGGGGGGGGGCTATCTGGGCATGTGCTGTATATGGATGTGTGCCTTTGAGTGTGTATGTGTGTTCTGTGAATGTTTATGTGTGTGTGCACTATTTGGGTGTATGTTCGTGCATGCATAATGTGTGCGAGTATACACCTGTGTGCATCTGTCGGCGGGTGTGCGTGTGTGTGTGTGTGTGTGTGTGTGTGTGTGTGTGTGTGTGTGTGTGTGTGTGTGTGTGTGTGTGTGTGTGTGTGTGTGTGTGTGTGTGTGTGTGTGTGTGTGTGTCGTGGCTGTGTTTGCAAATGAGGTGGTGAGAAAGAGTAGAGGAGGAAGAGCAGAAGGAGGAGGAGGAGGAGGAGGAGGAGGAGTGCTCACAGTAAACACACTCTGAGGAGAACCAATAAAGCCCTGACTCAGGAGAGGTTTTAAATCACACAACCCATCCAAAGAAATAAAACCTTCCCTTCTACAGACCAAGGTGAAGTCTGCTCATGACTGCTGGGAAACAACCGGGCATGGCTCTGTGTGTGTGTGTGTGTGTGTGTGTGTGTGTGTGTGTGTGTGTGTGTGTGTGTGTGTGTGTGTGTGTGTGTGTGTGTGTGTGTGTGTGTGTGTGTGTGTGTGTGTGTGTGTGTGTGTGTGTGTGTGTGTGTGTGTGTGTGTGTGTGTGTGTGTGTGTGTGTGTGTGAGTACCACTCCACTTCCTAGCTCTGGTCAACCACTGTCTCCAGCCTGGTCTCTCTCTCTCTCTCTCTCTCTCTCTCTCTCTCTCTCTCTCTCTCTCTCTCTCTCTCTCTCTCTCTCTCTCTCTCTCTCTTAGTGCTATAGTCCACCATAGCAGTGTGTTTGAGCATTAAGATGTGCCCCCCCCCCCCCACCGCCTCTCCGGTTGTCCCCAGGGCCAGCTAATACAGTTAGCCTTCACTCTGAGACCCCAGAGCTTTTTAGGTCTCATTGAAGCTTTGGACATTAAAACCTCTCAAACATGATTTAGTAAAAAGCTCAGTGCAGATCGTGTTTTGGATAAAAGTCAAACTTGATTTTCTTCTTTTTAATGCCTCAGAAATTCAATTGTTTAAAGGAAGAAACAAGAAACAAGAAAGTAAGAGAAAGAAAGAAAGAAAGGAAGAAGCTGTAGTTGTAAATGCAATTGTTTAGTGCATCTGGAGTTGAACTTTTTAATGAGGTGGGGGTTTCTTTATATCCTAAATCAATTTTAAAATGAACACTTTATCAACAGCATATATAGTCAACTTCATAACTGTCGTTGGTTTTGTTTGTAAATGCATGCATGTTGCTGAGCTATTAATTGCATAAACCAAATCAAGCAATTAGCAAGTACAGTTAGTAGTGTCTAGTAAAAATAAGTAATGAAGAGTATTGTGAATTTTCAAGAATCAATATAAACTATATTATGAATGTTCAAGAATCAAGCTACTTACAGTGAAATTTGTTATGATTCACACCCCAGAGCTAAATCCGGATTGTTGTATTAAAGGCTATATGACTCTTTTTGCCTTTTCATCATGCATGTGACTTTCCAAAAGGAACGACAAAGAGAACTGGGCCACCAAGTGTCTGACCAGTAAGTTATAAAACAATCATGAAAAAGTCTGTGGTGTAAAGTAACTAAGTATGTTTACTCAAGTACTGTACTTAAGTACAATTTTTAGGTATCCTTAATTTACTGGAGTATTTCCATTTTCAGTACTTTTATTTACTCCACTACATATCAGAGGCAAAATATTGTACTTTTTACTCCACTACACTATTTGAAAACTTTAGTTACTAGTTACTTTGTAGATTTTGATTATTATTTAAAAAATGCATTAACCACTTCAGCCCTATACATTTCGGCCATTTGAAAATAGCCGATCTACAAGCTCACTTTGCAGTATTGATTATTTTACTCAAGTAAAAAATGTGAATAGGCCTACCCTACTTTTTCCACCACTGGAAAAATAAAATAAAGGTCACAGATTATTAGATGTATTGGTGTGGATAAATACAAAATAGCTACTCACTTGAAGAAATCCTCTTTGCAATAGACATTTCCCGCCCGCGAGAAACACTTGTCTGCCAGCGGTGTCTGACAGTCGGCGCACTTGAGGCACTTGGAGTGCCAGTGTCTGTCCAGCACCTTGAGGATGAACTTGTCCAGGATGTGTTGACTACAGCCAGCACACTGAGGGATCTCTGTTGGCGAAGGACAAACACACGGTTACAACCATCGCCATGCTGGCTTGTAGTGGACATTTTTGTCATTTTTTTATTTTTTGCCATGGACATACAAAATTAGTAGACTAACATATAAAGAGCTAGCCCTAAATGACCATTACGGGTCTGTAACTCTGACAGTGTACAAATGGAACCAAATGGACTCGTACAGGTCTATTTGGTTCCATTTGGTTCCATTTGATAGTGGTTCTCCTCGAACTACTGTCCTATAGTGCACTCCTACTGTGCCATAGTGTCATAGTCAAATCAGTGTCATACACATTCTGAAGAAAACCTGGAGACTGACAATCAGTAATTGGGTCTCATGATCAAAATAAGAACATTATAATGTTATGTTTAAACAAAAAAAATCTAAAATTTGCCACGGGTAAGGACATGTCTTGCCATGGCACGGACGCATGTGTCCGTGTGCATATTGATGACCCATGACAATGTCCTAAGAATTACATTTCTCCCTGCGATATCCCTGACAATTGCCATTTTTTCCCCCCGCTATGACTTATAGGCCTACTGGTCATAAAGGTACAAACAAACAATAAGTGAGCATCTATAGCCATTTTCATAAGCTCAGCAGCAGCCAAATCATTCACATTCAATAGCTTATTGGCTACTCTGCTGCTCAGGGCTTTGTTTGAGGCCTGTTCTGTTCGTCGTTCCAACATTCAGTCATTGTTGCCGTATATAAAAACGTGATGAAATGGGACCGTTTTCCAGGCAGCAGCTATAGGCTATAAGCACACTATTTTTGACAAGCCTATTGATTTAGAGTTTTTCTGTTTTTGTTTATCGATTAGGCTATACCTCTATGCCTCTCTCTACTTCTTTATATTGATGGCACAGTCTCAGTCAATCAGTCAATCATACAGACACTGTAACACTTTGGCTATCAAGACAAAATTATATCTAATTACTGGAAAGGAACACCTGATGAGCACTGCAGGGAAACAGGCAATCAGACCACCGTCACGTTTGCAGACGCATGGAATTCATTGGTTATGGTCCACTGTTTCCCAAATGGGTCGGGACCCATTTCTGTGTCACGGACCAAATTTTATGGGTCACAAGTAGGCTAAATAAATCCCATTTTTTTGTTTCCTATATATCTGTTAGGATATAGGAAACAAAGGATTATTATTTCAAAGGATAAAAAATAAAACATTTTACCGTTTAAAAATCTGCTATTTTCACTGTTTGGGTCCGGGGGAGACATCAAATGGGTCTCGAGCTAAAAGTTTAGCCACTGTTTAGTCTAAACGTTTCAAAATGTGTAAGCTTATTATATAGGCTACTGACCAACGAAAGAAAATAAATGTACATACAAAATTGGATATTATTTGCTCAGCAAAGCCTGACTGGCTTTCAATAACATAATTCAGAGTCCATTTTTTAAATATTATTTTTAAGTTTCATCTAAAAACTGACTTTGATATTGCAAACTATTTTATCTTGTAATTACACATTTATATTGAAGGTTTAGATTTTAAACTGTTAAAAATGTTGAAATGGCTCGTGTTATTTACAGCCACATGACTCCATGGTCCATTTTCTTCATTTGCAAAATAATAATGCTAGGCTAATAAGGGTAATAATAATAATAATAATAATAATAATAATAATAATAATAATAATAATAATAATAATAACAACAATAACAATAACAATAAATAATAATAATATTAATAATATAAACCATAAAACCAATTCTACTAAGTCGTGTTAAAATGTCCTCTATTATTATTTTTCTTTCTTTTTTGTATAGACTACTACTATAGTAGCGGGTTTCTTTATATGAATGCATAACGAAGGAAATGTAAATATTATAATCTATATTCAAAGTCATTGGCGAGGAAACGTGACAGTGACAGACAGGCAATAGGCTAGATCCTGAAAAGTGCTGCACCAGTAGTTCTTGTGTAGAGCGGTGGTTCTCAAAGTGGGGTCCGGGGTCCTTGGGGGGGGGGGTTCCAGCCCAGCAAAAGTAGTTAATATAGCGTCACAATCTTTGTAATCACTTAAACCATATTATTATCTACAAGCTCAGAGTGCTGTGCCATGAGCTTATCTGCTATTTTTGAAAAATCCCTGGCATAAAAAAATGTTTGATATGGGGGTTGAGGGTTCCGCATATGGGGGGTCCGCAGACAAATATTCATTCATTCATTCATATCATTTTAGAGGTCCTTGACATGAAAAAAGTTTGAGAACCGCTGGTGTAGAGAAGACATTTAGGCTACAGTGGTCATACAGTCAGTATTAGGCCTAACACGTTGAAACTCGCGAGGAAGTTCTTTTATTATGCAGCTTGCTATATAGAGGTCACAGCTCGACGAACGCACGAAAATGCACTTAAAGCCTGCACGCTTGTGGTCTATAAACGTCAGGTCAGTTAAACAAAAACATATTTATTTAAATATGAAGTATTCTTACAACAGTTCTAAGAGAGAATGAATAGCCATCTGTCTTAACGGACGTATGGCTTGCTTGTATGCAAAACAATTTTGTGGAATAATAGGCCTATACAGTTAGCAAACGCAGAACATCACCATTAATACAAGAACGTATCAAATCAGTGTATCTGAACTGAACAGGGAAAGTTGCATTAATAACCCTGTACGTCTGTCTCACAAAACAAAATAAAAAGCAACATTTGTCACGAATTAGAAACAAATTCAATGATTTTTCTAAAGAATTTCATGAATGAATACATTTTAAAAACCTAAGAAATTCCATAAATTACAAAACAAATGTTTTGGCTATGAAAATAGCCAATCTACAAGCTCACAACAGTTGCATTGCGAGCATTCTATTTTCACTCTCCAATAAGAAGTTAGCTATATCTACAGGTAAATGCAAGGCTGATAAGCCGAGTGGTTGGGGTTGTAAATGCCTAATGTAACTGTGACTTTTCAAAATGTAGCCTATAAAATATAGGCCATTTGAAATCAGAGGATATACACTCGAGCCTGACTGGAATAATGTGGAGGGAGATGTGGTGCTGAAAGGAAAGCAGCACGAGGATCTTGGCAACGTCCACCGACCACGTTAGAGGTCTAATAGCGAGGTCCCACATTCTCTCTTTCTTTCTCTCTCTCTCTCTCTCTCTCTCTCTCTCTCTCTCTCTCTCTCTCTCTCTCTCTCTCTCTCTCTCTCTCTACACACACACACACACACACACACACACACACACACACACACACACACACACACACACACACACACACACACACACACACACACACACACACACACACACACACACACACACACACACACACACACACACTCTCTCTCTCTCTCTCTCTCTCTCTCTCTCTCTCTCTCTCTCTCACGCACATACACACGCACGCACATGCACACGCACGCAGCTTGTAAATCTCTCTACCCTTTGGACCTCTTGCAGAGAGAGGCTCAAGTGGCCTGCATATCTTGGCGGATCTCTGCTGTCCAGCACCTTCCACTGGCCAGGAAGCCAGTCTCATCGCCTCCATCACTGAGCCACCCAGACACATTTTCAGAGATTATGAGGCTGAAGTGTTTAGCACTCAATTGTTTTTTGCAGGATTTTAGAAGGAACAGTTCAATGGGCATGCCAACGATTTTGACCTATGTGTTTTTGAACATAAAAAAGCTTCTCTCTGTATGTATTAAACTGAAGACAACATTCATTCTATAATATGCCAATACTAATGTAGAGGTTTGACGTTTGGGTTGTAATGTAATTGCCCTGATTAAGAAGAGAATATTCATATTGGCCATAATAAAACGGTTAGATGTATTCCTAGACCTATTTACTTTTATTCCTAGAATAATCCGGTTTTAAATCCAGGATGAAAACTATAGCAGGGGGTTGAGTGGCAGGATCTGAACCCAATCTTTTAATCTGCCTCGATTTATAAAGTTCAAGAACATAAACCAACTAGCCTAGTTTTTTTTCCTTCTCTTGATAAGAATACTTCGTATTTAACGTGATAAATACTTCAAAATAACGTTATGCTTAATAATGACTTTGTTACTTTAGTTAAAATACGTTTTCTAACTTATTTAGCACAAGGCAACTATTGTTTGGTGTATTTTCTTTTTTTTAAGCCAAATTGAAAACATGTGAATAGCATTCATAAGGACGAGTGATGGTAGAGGAAAATTAGGCCCAAAACATTTCATTTTTAATGTATAGCAAAATCAGTGCGGGGAAACATGGCTCATATCCCATTAGCTATTAGGGCATTCCAGTGTGGATTAAAACAATTTTGAGAGATAGCATACTAGGCCCATCTGTATTATACTGGCTGTCCTTTGAATAATTAGGTCAGATTTATTTTTCTTTATCCAATTCCACTTCCATCTTGATTGCACGATCAGATTATGAAGGGTTCGTCGATATTATGATGATGATGACTGACAAAGAATAGATGCAAAAAGTACAGGCAATTCTCCTCTTTGGTGCTGAAAAGAAACGGTCTCGCATCCTTATAAATCGAGGGGGAAAACGTCTTTAGGCTACTAATAGCGGTTAAAAGCTCCATGCAATTGACTAATTTGGCTTCCCGAAAAAGACGCAAAAAAAAGGATTAGATATCCGTTTGACCCAGTAATAAGCGTCAATCAAAGTCAGAGGGTTATTTGTCTGATGGGTGATGACAACTAGCGTCTGATCTCTTGACCACTGCAGGCTCGTTTACAAATTAACGGCTGCCCGGCATGGTGGGATAACTAAGCATATACGGATGCAGAGGACACCGAAAAGTTTGTGTCAAATACAATTGTAAAATAAACAAATAAAACAGGACGGGCACATGACCAAACTATCCTGTATAGTAGTAGCATGCATAAGTCTGCAGAATTCACGGTTCTATCCCTTTTTGCAGAATGAATATATGATGTTTTTTTTACATAGTATTGTTTGTCATTAAATGTTTCGATGAATTGAATACACAGGACCCCAATGGAAACAAGCCATGGTGCTTTCTTGGGTTTAATCCTTTTTAGTATCACTTTGTATATAGAACTGTAGCCTACTTTCTGTGCTTTTTTTTGCAAACTGCTAAATAAAGTATTCAATCAATCAATCATCCCTTTTAGTGAGCCTGCAAAGATAAATTGGCCTGATGTTCATTGCAAATATATAGGGCTACTTTGAATTATAAAAAACATACCATATCCAGCCTTCTTACCCATTATAATTGCAAGTATCATGCCATATCACATCAATGGCCTATATAGCCATATGTGATAGCTTAGCCCTCTCTTGGAACTCGGCAATTTGATAGCCTCTCCTCCTTGTCCTTTTAGCGTCAGTCCCCTCGGCCGACTTTTAATTAAACCCCTCTCCTCAACCATAGTAACCCTGCAGCACGTCATTAATCAATAGGGGGAAAAAACAGAGAATAACGGAAAGCCTTACGTTGCATTGGCACTCCAAGAATGTCTGGTAAACCCTTCACAGGACTCTCTGATGTCGGTAGAACCGCCGTGCTTTGCATCATGGTGATCCAAACACACACACATACACACACCCGCAACAAGGTGGGCGCGGGATCACGTCCTTTTTTTAATCAAGAAAAAGTCTGATGATGAAAAATAAAATAAAAAATAATTTCATAGAGGGTGTTTCAGCAGCGGTCCCCCCCTCTCTCTCTCCCTGCCGTCCCGTTAAGTCCCGCTATGGGTTTTTTTCCGCCTCTATTCCTAATAGGGATGCTGTCCGTGCCCGATCCCGTGCCGTTCCGTGCGTGGATATTGTCCCTGCTCTGTTGGAGTGGATGAGACAGACAGACAGGCTGCTTGGTCCATTCAGCGCTGCAGGGGCGGCGGGCCGTGACGTCACCGCGGCAGTCTCCACCCCGGGGGCCAATGGGAGCGGAGAACGGGCCCCATGCGGGACGGACAGCGTTGCCATGTCGGCTTATTATGAGCAACTTTGTGCTTCTTTTTCTTTAAAGTTGCTTGTAAATATTGGTTAGTTGCGGGTTGCGTTTTTGGGGGGGGCTGGTTTCTAACGTGTAGGCCCTATTTGCTTATTTAGGCTTGCTTCCACATTTTTTAAATATTTTTTTAACCAGTGGTTCTCAAATATTTTCATGAAAGTGTTTTGTGCCCAGGTAGCATTTGTGTTGTTAGAATGTTTCACAAATATTCCAATTTTTATTTCAAGAGTTTTTGAAAATAGCAGATCTACAAGCTCACAACGCCCCGCGATGCAACACAGCTTGTAGATCGTCAATTTTCAAATAGCCGATAAAGTGCTCAAGTCAAGAGGCCTAGTCGCTTCTTTTGGGCTTGTTTTCCTAGACCTGGTTGCTTATTTCTCTCGGTGAATCTGGCAACCACTGGGGACGGACCGAGTAACGTAAAAGCCCCGATGATCATACTTGCCCGAGAAAAGCAGACCTACAAGCTCACAAGGCGTCGCGGATGCGACGCCTTGTGAGCTTGTAGGTCTGCTATTTCTCGGCCGTTTCTTGGCGCGCGCGACACCATCGTGCGCCGGAGCATAAATGAGGCTTAGAGATGAGAAAAAGAAGATGGTGTAAAGATGTGTCTCCAGAGAGGCGGGACCTTGTTTATATGGAAGAGCATAAATAGAATATACTGGATCCATGATGCACTAAATTAGGCCCTTAAGCAATATAGTGATGAGGATCTGCTGAATAGACTATGGTGATATTATTATGACTATATGGTAGCTACTAGTCTATACTGCATGCATAGATCTCAGTTTTCGTGCATAGGCTCGTGTTTGCTGTCAAATAAGGCTAAGAGAGTCAGACCTCGATGATAAATCGAGGTCTATATAGGCTACGTGTGTCAGTCTCAGGTGGAAATATTCGAAACACAGTCCATAGAAATGCTAGGCTTTGAACCTAGTGAAAGTAGCTACTATTGGCAGCTAGTAAAAAAGCAATTACAGGCTATGGTAGGCCTACAAAGCAGATCCTCCAATTTGTGAGCAGTGGCTGAACATTGTGGAGAAGATATTTGTAATGGAGAAACTAACTCATAACTTGAGATTGCAAGATACTTGAAAAATGGGAGAAATGGACTGAATAAAGAAGGACCCAACAAGACGACACCAGTAACAATGATGGACATTCATGAATGGACTGGAATATGATGCTTGATAATGTTACATATGAACCCCTGCACTGTGACTGTAACTATGAATGAAAATCTGCAAATACAAATTAAGTAAACAAAATAAATGCTAGACTAGTTCTCATGTGGACTTTTAAAAATATATTTTAGGCTAGAAGAAGTATAAAGGATCAGTAAATTCCTTATTATTTACGTGGGCTTATGTTTTAGCCTATACGAAGCGAAGGGAAACGAGGAAGCCCCATGCATGCATATGGCTGAGGGACAGACACAGGCACACAGTGACTGCTGGCATTAGGAGTCTGGGCACACAGTCACCGCTGACACTGTTCATTTCAGTCCCATCGTCTGAGACTGCTCTCCCGAGTCAGATATTCCCCCCGGAGGGTTCGTAGTTCAAGCCAGATGAACTCAATGTTCGCTTCCAATTTACTTCAAGCATGGAAAAGAAACGGCTTTCTTTCTCCCGGCAGGTTTGTTTGGATCAACAAATGAGGCCGTCTTCCAGCCTGTCTCAGGTTGAACTATACAGAAACACTCCCAGTGCAGCGTCTCAAGAGGGACGTTTAGAACAGAAGCTACCTGGCAGCATCTCTGACCCACATCTGTCCAAATAGGCTACACATCAGTGTTCATTTAACTCTTATTGTTATTGTTCATTTAACTCTTATGTCTGAGTCTACAAAATGTGCAAATGTAACCAAATGTACCTATTATATCTGAGTCTAATAATAGGCTAACCAAATGAACCCACAAGAGTCCACTTGATTAAATCAGTAGGCCTTTACACCCTTACTTAGTTACATTAGTTACATTTTACTCCACAATAACAAAACAAAAGTGGTGTAAAGGGCGCCACTGGTAAATATTTTAAAGCCGTGCTGGTGTGAATTGTGATTGTGTTCTGTTTTAGAATATAATTGTCATTACATTAATACGTGCATATGCCTAATACTTAATAGATGAAGAACAATAATATGGAATGTTCATAATAATAGGCATACTAACAATAAAAATTATAACAATATACGATTATGATAATGATAGAAATTGTTTGTATTCAAAACCCAAGTTCAGGCAAGCTGGATGAGAAGGGTCTTCCTTGAGATGATGCATTCCGGCTAGTATTGAAAGAAGACGCTTTATTAACTAATTTTGCTGGGGACCCCCTGGTACCCCCCTCAAGGACCCCTGGGGGTCCCCGGACACCACTTTGAGAACCAATGCAGTAAGGGCCATGACGAAATGTTCACTTTCACTATAGCCAACAGAATTATCCGAGATATCATTTACAATGTTTTTAAATTCTGAACTGAGATGTTCTATTGTTTCACCTGCCTCTGGCCATATATGAATCTACAATCCCATAAGCCATGCGCTTATGTGTTTAATGTTTCAAATGTAATTTAGTAAAATGAAAACCCACATCAAGCTGATTAAAAAGGAGACTGGGATATTACAGGAATTCTATGCGGCCTCACATGAGCCCTAAACCCGCCCGCCTCCTCAAAAATAGGTGCCCCCCATTCACACGCCCCCCCACATCTACCCCAACATCCAACCATCCATCCATCGTTCCATCCACCCACCCACCCACCCACCCACCAAACCATATATACACCAGCGGCCGGTGCATTATAATCGTCTTACTTTCATTTTCATTATACACTTTTCCCTCAAGATTATTCAATTACTCCGATTGTTGGTTTCCGAACCATTTAGCTGCTTTTAAATGCAATGCAGATAAAAATGCTCTTAGCCTGTCAGCAAAGGGTCACACAATTAGAATAATTGACGGATGTTCATGGGAAAGAAAAAGAACAGGCACGTTTTGGTCACTGGACAGTTCTCTTTGGTACCTTTAATTCAAACTATATCATTGTCAACCATCTTTGGTTGATTTTGATAAGTTAAAGAAACGTGAACATCAAATAATGATTAATAGTTCCATAATACGCACCCTCAAGTGAATCATCCTGATTTAATTATGGCACAGCAACACAGACAAAATGCAAATACATTTTTTTAAAATATGCTATATATTTCAATAATATTAAATAACGTAGGCCTATTAGCAGATCCGGCTAGACAAAAACACGCAATAAATGTTAATTTACCCATTTGTAACCGAGTGTACAATGTAACCTATACATTCATACACTCTAGGAGTAAAATTAACACTGGGTATTTTACCGTGTACAGACTTAAATAAGGAAATGTTGCTAGATTAATATTTAGACAAGAAATAAACCACAGCATATTGTTTGATCTTTAATAGGCAACCATGCAATGAGAAAACAAAACGGATAACGCTAAGGAGGAGCAAAAACAACCAATTGTCAGGTACATTACAATTTCAATACCTTTTGTCACACTTTTCTGAAATTGCAATAATCACAGAAGAGAAATGAGCCAGGACAGATGCATGGCTACAAATCGTGACAGTGGTGAGGTTACTGATCTTTTGCGTTCAAGGTGCCATTGTAAAAACTCAATGCAGGCCAGGGCGAGGAAACGGCCGAGCTATAACTCAAGCAGAGGGCGACTCCTTTGCCACCGCTGTTGACCCAGCCACCTCTAATTAGATCTAATATTTCAGTGGATGAGTTCATTGACATCTGCGATTCACAAATCCATCTTATGGGATAGAGTCCCAAGGACCAGGTCTCAAGAATATAACCACCCGCTTTCACCAGGTTGTGTGGTGTGGTTGTGATTTCAGTGTTGACCAAAGCATAACAATACCATTTCATACAAAAGATAATTTGTATGCTATTTGCATAACACACACACACACACACACACACACACACACACACACACACACACACACACACACACACACACACACACACACACACACACACACACACACACACACACACACACACACACACGCACACACACACACACACACACTTTTGAAATTACACAATTAAAGAGTGCCTATTAACTTTGTTTACAGCCTAACGTTAAAACATAAAAGTGAATGTTTGGTAGAGTCTAACAAACAAAGTCACTTAGGACTGCATTGCTTTCTTGTACTGACTCGAAAAAGCGCCACACAAAGTGAGCGAGGCAAGAATGACGCTGTAATAACACAATTTTGTAAATAAAACCTATAATGACAAAAAATATAAACATACACGCTCACAACAGTTGTGAGCTTGTAGGTCTGCTATATTCTCGGGAAGTATGAGTCGGCTCAGTGTTGCCATATTTTGTGAGAGAAATAAGCAACCAGGTCTGGGAAAACAAGCCCAAAAGAAGCCACATGAGCACTTTATAAACTGATATGCATCGGCTATTTGAAAATAGCAGATCTAAGCTCACAACAATAAAATATGGAATATTAGGAATATTTTTGAAACACACAAATGCTCCCGGCACAAAACATTTTCATGGAAATATTAGAGAACCAACAGCAACAACAAAAATGCCGACCTAAACAAAGCAAGAGTGCTGAGATATGAGACATCTTGCAAACCTACCTAATCATTGCATGTATGTGGTATTTGTACGCCATTTCAGCACCACAGCATCTGGACAGCTCCTCTCCTCCCCGGCAGGGCTCTCCTCTCCCAGCCGCTGACATTCATCAAGGGGGCCGGTTGGTTTAGCATGAAATAAACCTCTGCAGAGAAGCAGCATCAGTTGAAACGATGTTCACTCTGGATATTTCCCGTTTTGTCTTGACAAAAAACAATAGGCTGTGTCTCCGTGTCACCATGTGTTCTTCACCATTTCATTCCAAACCAAAAGGGGAAAGAGAGAGAGAGCGAGAGAGCGAGAGAGGGAAAAAAGCTAAGGGGAACCCTAAGGAGAGAGCACAGAGAAAATTAAATTGCACTTGGGAGCAAATTCTATTAGGGAATAGTTATTGTCTCCTGACAGCTCCTGTCCATTTGGGTAATTAGTAGAGGGGATTGGTTGAACAAACCAAATCTATTCCCGTCAGAAATGATATTTCCCAATTCCCTGATTGAACCCTGGCCCTATTGTTGTGGTAAGACTGACTAGTTTGACTGTTGACTCCTGTTCATAAAAAGCGGGCCTTTAATCTCGACGTCTGTGAGAAAACTGAGCCTAATAAGCTGCTATAGTATAGTAGCCTATAGCCTAGTATAGGGCTCTATATACTAACTTGACCTATATTTCATGGAATAGCCTATAGTGTACATTGATTGGTCGTGTTAACTACATTTTCTTTAAGAATCGGATTTTTTTTATTCGACTAATAAGCAATTATAAATAATCGCAATTAATTTAGCGGCAGTGTTGCAAACTGATGGGCAACTTAGTTTATACATTCTCATAGCCAGAGGAAGACATCACTTTACGTCCAAAGAGGACATTCAAGGCAATGTGGGCCTCTGTTAACCTGGACTCACGGATAACTGTTGTTATCGGCAGTATAGTCTATAGCTTCAAAGTACACGATAAACATAAACAGCACTTCACAGAGGATGAAATAATGAAATAGTAGGAAAGACATTGTGTTATATGGCCACATGTGAAACTAACACTCAGGATTCCTTTCTTTCTGGTTCTTTCAGGAGTGTTTCAGGGGTTCAACCGAATGCAATACCCCATAAACTGTGTTCAATGAATAGCCTTCATTTAGTGCTATATTTTCAAACAAGGTGGTTCTCTTTAAAGAAAGTGGTGCAATGATAATTAAAACATCTAATTTTATGGTTTGTAACGTTACCTTTCATTAAAATGTCAGTAAAATCAGTCATCTGACCAAGGGCCAACTTCTTTGAAAAGCATATTACAGTATAATGTGTATAGCTCCAATATTCAGCCCAACATAAACAATGACAACATGTAAAAAAAAAACTATGCATATATGCAATCATACAAAAAAATATATACTTTTCAGAGCAATTGTTAAACTCAGGGTGCTGCATAATTTTTGGGGGGATAATATTTTGGCGGTGTATTGATATTTTTCAGGGACCCAAAAGTTCAACATCAACAGATTCCAGAGTTGATAGAAGCACACAGAAGAACCCTTAATCTTTACAGTCTGGCATATGTTAATTAAATTGCATTGTAATTATCGTAAGACTGATAAGGCCATTATGAACATTTGGGCAAAATTAACTAAAATCCATTAGGCAAATACATCAAGATGGAAATATTTTTCTATGTGTTCTGTGAGATGAAATACAGGGAGATAAGGAGGACTCGTTTCAAATGGCCCAAGGCCTCTGACACCAGTGACACATTATATTGAATAAACACTGATTAAAGTCCCTTTTATAAACTCAGGAATTCCATGGAAAGAGTGAACCTTCCCAGTTCGGTGACAGGAGCAGGACCAGTTGAGTGCATTAAAACAACATGACTGACAGGCCTTGGCTCCACTCCAAGTTCATTTTCCGAGCACTTCCTGTAAGCCACGCAAACACAGAGTGAGGACAAGAATAGAATAGAATAGAATAGAATAGAATAGAATAGAATAGAATAGAATAGAATTCTTGAGGTAAAGGTCAGCCTATTGTTGAAATTAAAACAGTGCAGTGGAGCACATTATCAAAGCCTAAATGCACTTGGGAGAGCAGAGGGTTATTGATTCACTGGCCTTGTTGTCCTCCCTCCTTTCCAAGCTTCTGCACTCTCTGCCATGCACACATCGACTGCAAGGGCTAAAATAACTTTAAAAAGACACTCTTGTCTAGTCATCTGCGATCTAAACAGATACATAATCACAAATCAAAACAGACAACACACACACACACACACACACACACACACACACACACACACACACACACACACACACACACAACACACACACACACACACACACACACACACACACACACACACACACACACACACACACACACACACACACACACACACACACACACCAGTTCCACTAGACCAACCCGTTACAGAGCAGCTCCTTTGGTTTGGTTGGATTTATTACAGTTAAGACTTGACAGTTCTAAGAGCTGGTGCACCACCACCACCAACACTGCCATGGTGTGTCCTCCCATTACCCTTGGCACCATCACCACCTCCATGGTGACGGGGAGATTAGATGTTTGGGAGATGGCGAGGATGGGCTGTGTGTCCACATGGAGGGGGAGGGACCAGCGCAGTAAAATGAGATGGATCTGACCCTGCTTGACTCATGTCTCTAAAAGGCTGAATGCTCAAACTGAGGGGATCCTGCCTATATTAGAAGTGATATACACCAATACCATATATTAACCTCTTTTTCATAATTTATTCACTCTGTTTCCCCCCCATCTCCATAGGCGGAGGCTTTATAGTATTATTAAAGTCAGAGAGAGAGATGACAGAAAAATGCATCAAGGCCCGGCTGCATTTTAATATCAACAGTGGAGGGGTAATAAACATAGAGGCAGAAAGCACACAGGAGAAGAGCGACTATAAAACTCATGCATTGTCTAATTTATGGAAGACAAGCACAGGCCAGCAAGGTGAGTCTTTTACCCTTCAGTGTCGTGTTTTCATATTGTCCAGACACAAAATATTTGTTTGTATATATACAGTATACAATATGTGTGTGTATGTGTATGTGTATGTGTGTGTGTATATATATATATATATATATATATATATATATATATATATATATATATATATATATATATATATATATATATATATATATATATATATATATAAAAGAAGATTTTACTCAGATGAACTTTCAGTTTTGAAGAGACATTTGATTAAAGACATTTAGAGCAAGTAAAGAAATGTTTGTGTGAAATGTGGTCGACTAGCTATGATGTGGCAAAGTTCACTCAATGACACTCACATAAAAAGCCAACAAACTGTCATTCTAACACTGAGGATTTTGCATTTATATTTTAAATTCATCCAATAAAGCCTAATCTTAACATGAACGTGAAAGTATTTATCACTACCACAGGTAATTAATCTATCAAGAGGTAAACCTATATGAGACAATATGGTGACTAGTCCATCAACATTCAAGGCAAGCATGGTTCCACAGCCACTAGCATGAGATATACTAGCCTACATGAATCTGTCACTCACCATGCTGGTCCTTCATTTGATGCAGGTGTGATCAGCAGTGTTGCTGCAAACTTTATCACCACAGAGAATGCAACAGGCATTGTGTGCAATTTAGTGAGAAATATTTGCTTACTAAAAAAACAAGAACATTCAGTGGGCCTTAGGGTTGATTTTTCGGCATGCATTAGTTCTCAGTACAATCAGAGGAAAATGTGTTTCTTTGTTTGCTTGACTTCACTTTGTGATGTCAGCACCTGTGTGTATGTGTGTTGTGGCTGCATTGATAGGACCACACTGATGTTGGATTCCTACGGACCTGCCATCTGATTGGTCCCCTACAGACCAATAATAGCCTTCAGATTGACGTAGAGACCCAATCAATATATGTTTCAAAAAGCTGAGACACACCAGACCAATTTTTCCGAATAGGATTATCTATTTCATATAATGCTATATTAAAAAAAAAAAACATTGCACTTCAATCTGTTTTATAAATGACGAGAATAAATCTAAATATAAACTAAAGTAAGTTGAACTGTCTCACCATATACTGTTGCAAAAAAACAACAACAACAACAACAACAACAACAACAACAACAACACTCTAACCATAGAAACCGACTTCAGCAATTCAGGCCAGATAGTAAGCTATAATAATTATGACTATGCCTTGGTTTCAATTTGTCTTCAGTGTGAACTGCTCACCCTTGCCTTGGCTGAAGCCACACAGATATTGCATTGCTGCCAATTTGCTCATTAACCATCATTTTAGTCTCCACCTGCATAATACCCACAAATCTATACTTCGCCATATGACGGTACACCGACAATAGCAGATCTACACCGTCGTACCACAAGGTATAAATCAGGCTTTAGAAAAGGCTTCAGTGCTCTAAGTAGTAGTGGGTGACCATCAATTTGCACTGACTCCAATCCTATAACAAGACAGGTAGACATTTAAATAGATTAATAGATCAGTCGTCAGTGAGTAAAGTACTATGACCAAAAGACAATAGACCTACAGACTCAAATCTTAAAGGTAACATGTGTAAAACGGACCCTTTAATTGATATACATTGAATGGAATTGATTCAGTAATCAAAAGTGAAGAAAATGAATTAATAAGGAAGTAGTAAATCCTTGTGCTACAGGTAGAGCAAAACAAATGATAAACAAATACACACATAAAAGTTTTAGAGGGTACATAATTTCTCCTGTAGTTTGACAGTTTGCCAAGTAATAAAAAGAAGCCTCTGAAGCCGATATTAAAATCAAGAAGATATATTCACACCCCCACCCATATTAAGTACAATGTCTGTAAAGGAAAGCCATACCAGCCTATCACTTCCGTCTGACGATCTGTTTTTCCTCAGTCCATCCCTGCAACCATAAAGTGTGAATGAGGACTTAATTTGATCAGTTTCTGAGAAGCTTGATTAGGCCAGAGATCCACAGCTGCCTAGCCCTGGTGCTCACCTCCTTTAATGTAGGGCTATCAATCAACCCTTTGTGTGTGTGTGTGTGTGTGTGTGTGTGTGTGTGTGTGTGTGTGTGTGTGTGTGTGTGTGTGTGTGTGTGTGTGTGTGTGTGTGTGTGTGTGTGTGTGTGTGTGTGTGTGTGTGTGTGATTTCACCATCGCAGCCTTCTACTACTGTTGCCTGATAGTGGTGTGGTTGTGGTGTTGGGGGGGTCCGGGGGGACACGAATGTCACAGGAGTTAAGTTAATGTTCCAGGAAACACAAGGCTTCAGATCAAGCATCGACTGTCCTTCAGATGGGCTTGGTGTAATCTGGACATCAAAACACACTCCTCTGTCCACTATCTATCTATCTAGCCATCTATCTATCTATCCATCCATCCATCCAACTCTATCCGCCACAGAGTACGCCCTCTTTCATCCACCTCCAACCCGCCCTCTCCTCCCTTTGCCTTGTCCCGAGGGCCCATGGGCTGGCCCCCAGCAGGGCCCACCTTTAAGTGTGTAAGGGAAGAAGAGGGCCCCAAAAGCCGATTGCGTTTTAATAAAGTTTATTATCTGCTGGGAGCTAATCCTCAAGGGTAATCTCTCCCCTCTAGTCCTAAAGGAAAGCTGGATTACTCACTTGCTATAATCCCAATGAAATTGTTAGGATTTAGCTTGCGCTGCACAGCAGATGGCAACAGGCTTTTTCCTTCAAACCTTGCAGCCTTTAGCCCCTCTATTCCTACATCTGAGACCCCCTGTCCCTCCCTCCATGCCACACACCCTGGCAGTCCGGTTCAAAACAACAAACCAAACATGGCCGTGTTGTTCAGAAAAGGCTCAACATCTCGGAGATTGAGATGTTTTGACATCGGAGACACTTAAGATGTGTGGAGGCCATATGTTTCTGCCTACTTGTCTCTGTCAGTGTGGTGTGAACACAGGGAGTTTAATTCTGTAACATTGTGTGGCTAACTAACCCAATGTGAGACACATAAAGTACAGTAAATGCCCTCATAATCACTCTTGGTCAAAACGTATAAAATAAGAGGAATCTCCTGTCAATAAATCATTATTTCAAAACATTGCATGACTGATAGAAAGATGTCGGAGCAACAGTGCAGGAAAAAGAAAACGACTAAATGTCCTTATCAAAAATATGTTTTATTGATTCCGAAAAGAAGCAAAATAAAACAGTGCTTTGAGATGAATAAAACCAGTAAAAGCTTTATGTAATGGACAACAGCCAAAAACTAAATCCAGCTTATTCTAGAACTGTGTCCTGTGTGAACATATGCGCTTCTGCACAACACTTTATCAACAATAGGATTGTATGAAGCAGCTGTTATGTGGCCTCAGCGATGTGATGTAATAACTCAAAGAGTGGTATGATGCACACAACACAAGCCACCTCAAATGATGGCAATTAAATTATTAACAAATTATGTGGATATGCAATATTTTACAATGCCTTGTCCCATTCGCAGATTCTGGAGAATCTACTATTCCAAGCATTTGTAATGTGACTGCTGTGCTGACCAGTGATTCAGCTTTTCAAAATGATAATTTAACTGCATAAACCCTATGTAAACTACTTAGTTGACCGAAGTCCCCCAGGGCTCAATGCTAAGTCCGATCCCTTTTGTCCCTCAACACCAAATCTCTTCACCGAAAATAGACAATATACAAGCTCATAATGCGCCACAACGTGACTGTTATGAGCTTTTAGATCAGCTATATTTTCCGCGAATGATCGACCCAGAACAGGGATAGGTTTCATCATGTGGTTGAATGAGGCTCATTGAGAAATTAAACCTGCTAAATGGAAAACCATGATGTTGACTTGAGTCCAGTTCTTGGATTACAAAACACAGTTCAACTATGGAACTGTCATTATATTCTGCTATTAGCAAATCATGTGGCCAATTTAAGAATACTTTGCTATACTGTTTAAGAGACATCATAACTGCTGTTCCCTTCCCATTTATGAAACATATATTTGGGTCTGGTTCAAATTATTGAAATGATAATTCCATGAATGAATCTGCATGAAGGATGACACTAATGTTAAGTCCTTATTTCTCAGTACAGAGGGCAAATAGTGCAGTGGAGAATCTGGATATATGCTTCAGCTGTGGCCCAACATTCTTTTATAAAAACTTGAAAAATTGAACCACTAAGAAAACTCTTCATAAATGCTAGCAAAAATAAAAAATAAACACTATTTTACACACATTTGCTGTATATCCTCATAAAAAGCCCACTTATTCGCAGTTGAGATACATTTCATCCTTCATACTGTAAGTGGTCAAATGCGGCTCAAAAGGACAATTGACTGTCCTTTATAACAACCAGGGTTGAATTTGTAAAGAACAGGGGGGGGGGGGGGTTATTTAACCACTTAACCCAAATACTTATTCGACAAATAGTGGAAATAGCTGTACTGTACAATCTCATAAAGCATCGCCATACAATGTATGAGCCTGCAGATGGGCAACTTTAGCTATTTTTGAACAAATAAAAAGTTTTTAGAATTGTGCCAAATTTGTACCAAAACATATCCCCACCGGTGATAAAAATGAATGACGATACCCCCCCCCATCCCCCCCAAGCAAATCAAACCCATATACAAACACCAAGAACTACCCTGATGAGAGAGGCTTCTCATGTATGGTAAGGCCTAATTTATGCGTTGCCAAAAAAGCGTCATGTCTCTAGACAAAAATGATGTATTTTCAGATTTAAAAAAAAAACGCATCAATGTGAAACCTTTCAGCAAATGCATAAATTAGGCTTAAAATTAATATTCGAAAAGTGGAGGCAGTGAACTGTCACTTTAAGGCAGCTACCTCTCCACTTATTAGATATACCTGAACACAACCACAACGCCAGGTGATGACTGGGTGAAAAACACGGTGTTACCTACTTTGCCTATACTCTGGTCAATGTCTAAGTAGAAGGCTTAGGACAGTTCTAATCTTGACACATCCAGTTATACTAACCCCAATCAATGCTACCCTAATAGAACTGTAATCATTTGAGACTCATTTCAGCATAGTGGTAGGTCTCTTAAAGCAGGGGTCTTCAACGTTTTTCAGCCCAAGGACCCCTTAGCTGAGAGCCAGATGAAGCGGGGACCCCCCATTACATATTCTATAGAACTGTGTCGCAGATTAAACTTTTTTTATAGATTTCATAAATAGTTGGATTCATGCTAATGTGTATTTTCAGATAGTTAACCATTTAAACCCTCAATAATTAGTCAACTTGACTTGACCATTGGCTCTTTTTTCCCACTACACCAACTCTCCGAAAATAGCTGATCTACAAGCTCACAACGCCTCGCAGCGCGAAGCGTTGTGAGCTTGTAGATCACCTATTTTCGGGATATCGTTCCCCATCACACAAATATTTGGCGGCCCCCTTGTAGTAACTCTGAGGACCCCCTAGGGGTCCCGGACCCCCTGTTGAAGACCCCTCTCTCAAAGCACCATGGGTTCAGGGCAGGGACACTTTGGCCCGTCGCAGTCTGAGGCGATTCTTGAAATAAAGGTACATGGCCAGGAGGCACATCGACGACAGGGCGTAAAGGATGACACACAGGCTGATGTCCACTTTGGAGAAGCCAATGCTCAGCACTGACATCCAGCGCCCCCTGTGGCTCTGGGGGTGCGACTGATGACCCGGGTCGATCTCCTCGACGTGGCCGACGTACTGGCCCGTCAGTCCTCGCTTCTGCAGACGCTTCCTCTGGTGGCCCCCCATCCCCAGGCCCGCGTCCGGCTCCATAGGCTGCAGCCCCGCCATCATCCCCATCCCAGCATCCAGCTCCACCCCGAGGCCAAACACGGGCCCCGGTTCTTGCTCCTCCTGGCGCTGCAAGCTGCGCCGCTTGACCCGGGTGGAGGCGGCCGCCGCGGCCCGCAGCGCTTTGGCTTTGTAGTGCTGGTTGACGAAGGAGTCCAGATCCACAATGTCCTCCGGGGCGTCTCGCAGCCTCAGGCCCACAATGCTGGGCTTCCTCTGGGCCTGCTGCTGCTGCTGACGTCGGCGCCCTGCCTGCTGAGGCTCGGGCTCCTCCGCCCATCTCTTGCCTCCCATCTCATCTGCTGCCGTGGCCTCTCCTCCTTCTCCCACCACCATCGGCTCCTCTTCCTCCTCCTCCTCCTCCTCCTCTTCCTCCTCCTCCTCCTCGCCCACGGTGGGTTGTGAGGTAGGAGACCTGGTGATTGAGTCCAGGGCTTCCCTGGCCTTCCTCTGGACCACGGCCTGAGCGTCCCTCTCCCTCTCCAGCTGCAGAGCCTCGAGCCTTTGCCGCTGCTTGGCCAAAACCTGGTTGTCGTCATCTAGGTAGTCTAAGAGGGGAAACACAGGACATGATTTTCATATGGATGGATACAAGTCTATTTGATCCCCTCGGTTGAACTTTGAAGGAAGAAACAAACTACTACTCAAACTACCTCGCGCTGCGAGGCGTTGTGAGCTTGTAGATCGGCTATTTTTGGCAAAGATGTAGAGGTGTAGAGGGTAAAAAGAGCAGACTAAGTAAACAAAAAAGTTTAATCTGAAACACAATTTTATACAATTATAGAGGGGGTCCCTGCTTCATCTTTCTCTCAGCTAGGGGGTCCTTGGCCTGAAAACGTTGAAGACCCCTGACCTACACTATAGGTGTTTTTTCATGTTTGTAGCTGGCTGTAATCTTTCACTGAAGAGCATGCAGGGCAATGCTCAAATACACACAACAGTTCTATAGTGGTAAAAAAAAAACAGTCAGACCTCTGTACCCTGCACGGTTTAACTGCTTCAGTGAATCTGAGACTCCTTGGACCTTGTCATTCACTCATCTCTCCATCGCAGCTTCTTTCTCTCAGGAGAACCTGTTCCCCTGTCGTCAGCCTCCAGCACAGATGTACGCCCAGGCAAGGATAACTTTTAATACAGTTTTTAAAAGTGACAGTTTCATGCTCATTGTCTGATGTGACTTTAAGGTTGACATGTAAATCAGTGTGAATGCTAATGTTCACTTCATTATCATCATCAATGTATGATTATTTGTCTAATTGTTTGTTTTTAATGTCACCTTTTCTTCAATAAAGCCCTGCCAACTACACCATATGGCCTGTTCCTTGGAGGAGTTGTCAGGGTGACTGGTGTGGTTGTCATGGTTACTAACCATGTGTCATGTGTGTCAGAATGATTGGAGGGCGGAGTGTGTCATCAGTGGAGATCTGGCCCACCTGGATTGTCCTCTATAAAAGAGGTGGCTGGACTTCATTCTTGTTCTCTCTCTCACCGTGAAGCTCACTGGGAGCACTCCAGCCTTTTGCTTGTTAAAGAACAAGATCACTGTGGTAGAGGTTTGGGTTGTGTAGTTACCTTGTCATGATGTAACTCCAAAGGTGAACAAGAAATCTAAAATAATTGCTGTATAATAATTGAATAGAAATTGATCATTCAAAATATGCTCCTCATTGACATTGTACGGTGAAACAGCTCTCAAAGTCACTCTTTTAGCACGTAAACGAACACAAACGAAGCTGATTCAGTCTATATAGAACATCACCAAACCCAGTACTGTTTTTTTTAAATAAAAATGTCAACTTCCTGTTTTTACTATTTGAAGATCCAGATATGCGGATCCAGTCCGAGTTCTTTTTAATAGAAAAAGGAAAATCAACAGGATGTTAGCATTTTTATTTAAAAAACAAACGGTACTGGGTTTGGTGATGTTCTATATAGTCTGAATCAACTTTATTTGCGTTCGTTTGTGCTAAAAGAGTGACTTTGAGAGCTGTTTCAGCCTACAATGTAATTCAATGAGGAGCATATTTTTTATTATCAATGGAGCAATTATTTTAGATTTCTTGCCCACCTTTGGAGATGCATCATGGCAAGGTAACTACACAACCCAAACCTCTACCAAAGTGGTCTTGCCCTTTAAGCACTGTTAACCACCCCAGTATCCGTATTGTGGGTATAGCTTTAGCAGAAAATAGCCGATCGACAAGCTCACTGCGACACGTTGTGAGCTTGTCGATCGGCTATTTTCAGTCAAAACTTTCCTCATAATAACACAAAACAGAAAATACACTAGTATTGAGCCCTGAGGCTCACCGGTTACCCATATGGGGTTAAGTTAGTTTTAATAAAATAATTTAAACGTTCTTTGTTTGTGTGAGTTTCCTCATTTTGTAACAAAATCAGCCGTTTGCAACACTCTTGGTTGGTTGTTGCAATAAATACATTACATTTGAGTGGTTGAATTTATGTAATTTGTTATCCCTGAGTCACTAGAATACCTCAAAACGAAGTATGGAGCTCGGCCTATAATTGATCATTGATTTGATTGATATATGCTGCATGCCATGAGTGCGAAGTGGTATTTTCTTAAGTTTTTAAAAGTGACAGTTTCATGCTCATTGTCTGATGTGACTTTAAGGTTGACATGTAAATCAGTGTGAATGCTAATGTGCACTTCATTATCATCATCAATGTATGATTATTTGTCTAATTGTTTTTAATGTCACCTTTTCTTCAATAAAGCCCTGCCAACTACACCATATAGCCTGTTCCTTGGAGGAGTTGTCAGGGTAACTGGTGTGGTTGTCATGGTTACTAACCATGTGTCATGTGTGTCAGAATGATTGGAGGGCGGAGTGTGTCATCAGTGGAGATCTGGCCCACCTGGATTGTCCTCTATAAAAGAGGTGGCTGGACTTCATTCTTGTTCTCTCTCTCACCGTGAAGCTCACTGGGAGCACTCCAGTCTTTTGGATTTTGCTTGTTAAAGAACAAGATCAGTGTGGTAGAGGTTTGGGTTGTGTAGTTACCTTGTCATGATGTAACTCCAAAGGTGAACAAGAAATCTAAAATAATTGCTGTATAATAATTGAATAGAAATTGATCATTCAAAATATGCTCCTCATTGACATTGTACGGTGAAACAGCTCTCAAAGTCACTCTTTTAGCACGTAAACGAACACAAACGAAGCTGATCCAGTCAATATAGAACATCACCAAACCCAGTACTGTTTTTTTTTTTAATAAAAATGTCAACTTCCTGTTTTTACTATTTGAAGATCCCGATCTGCGGATCCAGTCAGAGTTCTTTTTAATAAAAATAGCAAAATCAACAGGATGTTAGCATTTTTATTTAAAAAACAAACGGTACTGGGTTTGGTGATGTTCTATACAGTCTGAATCAATTTTATTTGCGTTCGTTTGTGCTAAAAGAGTGACTTTGAGAGCTGTTTCAGCCTACAATGTAATTCAATGAGGAGCATATTTTTTATTATCAATGGAGCAATTATTTTAGATTTCTTGCCCACCTTTGGAGATGCATCATGGCAAGGTAACTACACAACCCAAACCTCTACCAAAGTGGTCTTGCCCTTTAAGCACTGTTAACCACCCCAGTATCCGTATTGTGGGTATAGCTTTAGCAGAAAATAGCCGATCGACAAGCTCACTGCGACACGTTGTGAGCTTGTTGATCGGCTATTTTCAGTCAAAACCTTCCTCATAATAACACAAAACAGAAAATACACTAGTATTGAGCCCTGAGGCTCACCGGTTACCCATATGGGGTTAAGTTAGTTTTAATAAAATAATTTAAACGTTCTTTGTTTGTGTGAGTTTCCTCATTTTGTTACAAACTCAGCCGTTTGCAACACTCTTGGTTGGTTGTTGCAATAAATACATTACATTTAAGTGGTTGAATTTATGTAATTTGTTATCCCTGAGTCACTAGAATACCTCAAAACGAAGTATGGAGCTCGGCCTATAATTGATCATTGATTTGATTGATATATGCTGCATGCCATGAGTGCAAAGTGGTATTTTCTTAAACTTAATTCAGTTAATCAAAGAGGATCTGTGGTCATAATACAGCACTGTTTGAGGAACTATAGTTGAAAACTTAAGACATATTTTTTAATGTCCAGTCCAAAGTGAGAACAATGTAACCTACTTGATTTAACACCAAAACTGCTATAGTTTTGATCATCTGAAACTAAGGAATTTATAAATGACAAAAAGGGTATGAATTTTTATGACATTATGAAACATCTCTCTGTTTCCTAAAAAATGAAAGTGTAAATCTGGGTTCAGACTCAGTCAGAGTAAACGTTTTCTAACAGATGGTTTTAAACAACCTAAATCTCAGTCGTGTCATAATGAACCCTTTCCCTGATCATCAGAGGGTGTATCTAGTAGATCCAGTCATTCTGTCAGGGGTAGAGGTGTTTGCTGTGGATTTTCATCTTTTGACCTGTCACCTCTGGCTTTAACTTTAAATATAACCTCGAAATCCTAATTAATGTGAAAGGCCTGGTGGTGCAAGAGTAAGGCATAGGCTTCACAAGCGGATGGTTGTGGGTTTGAATCTTGGTCAGGGAAGATCTCAATTTTCGGTCTTTTTAAGGCGAGAACCATGGATGAAGCCCGCCTCCCTCCTCACGCCCTCTTTTAGCTCCGGTAGGAGAGGGAGGAGCATGGAGGGAGCCCACCTCCAGGGGGAGGAGCTTAATACATTTACATATTAATTAAAGATTTTTATTTTAGTATTTTTTGTGATTTTATGGCCTCTGTTTTTTTTCACATGAATTTGTTTGAGACATTTTTTTATTGTTTTTTTTCATCACCAGTTTGTATTGACCACAGCTCCATTGTTTTTTTGTTGTATTACCCTTTTAGTTTTTATTTAGTAGTTGTTTTGAGTTGTTTTGAGTGAGCTTTGAACCTGGAACCTTTAGTTTGTGAACCTTCGATTTATCTTTTAAGCCACGCTGGCATGGAAGGTACAATTGGGAACGTCATCCTTAACCCGCCTTTTAGAATTTAGATGGACAGTGAAAATGTTCTTCAGGAGCCTTGAACCCAAAACCTTCTACTTTCAGACCCTGTGTTTAACTCTTGAGCCACGCTGGCATGGAAAGTACAATTGGGAACGTCATCCTTAACCCGCCTTTTAGAATTTAGATGGACAGTGAAAATGTTCTTCAGGAGCCTTGAACCCCAAACCTTCTGCTTTCAGACCCTGTGTTTAACTCTTGAGCCACACTGGTATGGAAAATACAATTGGGAACGTCATCCTTAACCCGCCTTTTAGAATTTAGATGGACAGTGAAAATGTTCTTCAGGAGCCTTGAACCCCAAACCTTCTGCTTTCAGACCCTGTGTTTATCTCTTGAGCCACGCTGGCATGGAAGTTACAATTGGGAACGTCATCCTTCACCCGCCTTTTAGAATTTAGATGGCCAGTGAAAATGTTCTTCAGGAGCTTTGAACCCCAAACCTTCTGCTTTCAGACCCTGTGTTTATCTCTTGAGCCACACAGGTATGGATAACACAAAAGAGAACGTAATACTTAAACCACCTTTTAGAAGTTAGATGGACAGTGAAAATGTGCTCCAGGAGTTTCGAACCTTAAACCTTCGGTTTATAAACCCCAGAGTTTTCTCTTGAGCCATGGTGGCATGAACCATGAAACTGAGAACATAATACTTAAACCACCTTTTCAGGATTGAGATGGACAATGAAAATGTTCTTTAGGAGCTTTGAACCTTAAACTCTCTGGTTCATAAACAGTGACACATCTCTTGAGCCACAGAGACATGAAACATTCAGATGAGAAGGAAATTCTTATCCTTTTAGTATTTAGATGCACAGTGTATTTCTACATTAACTTCACCACTTAAACCCTCTATTCTTAGTAAAGTTGCAACTTTACTTTCCCGCTTGCCTTGTTACCATCTACACCAAATCTTTTCACAAAGAATTGTCAATCTACAAGCTCACAACACGTCGACACATTGTAAATCTTGACAAATGTTTGCCGCCAGAATAGGGATGCTGGGCCTTACTTCTCCCACCACTGCTGAAGAGCATACAAGACATTAGACAACTAAGAAACCCCAGTGGTGCAGTTAGAGCATACATAGGCAACTGGCGGCCCGGGGGCCACACAGGGCCCCCACCCTCACTTAAAGCGGCCCGCAGGTTAATATCAGAATACTGATATATTATTGATTTCAGCTGTTACAATTCCAAACATGCAAACATGACCCGCTTTAATTACTTCAGTCTATATTAGTAGCTTGATGACTAGTATTACAATTCCATTGTCTTTTTATGTCCAATGTATTTGTAATTAAATTCATAAGGTTAATATAAGTATAACTAAATGCATTTCAAATTAAATACGAATGTTACTTTTCAGGATCCCAATTCAAAAGTAGAAAAAAAAAAAATTGTGATTTTTTCGGATTTAACTTTCGTTTCGGTAGTGACCAACTTTCGTTTCGGTAGTGACACAATGGTGAAATGTACTAAGTCCAGAGCTCGATGAATGTTAGGGAACAAAAAAATCGTCACTACAAAGTACTACCAATCAACTCTAAATTACCTGAAACGTACTCCTAACAGGTTTTTGGGGGGACGATTTTGGCCTCCACACTTAGTGATTTTTTCGGATTTAACTTTCGTTTCGGTAGTGACCAACTTTCGTTTCGGTAGTGACACAATGGTGAAATGTACTAAGTCCAGAGCTCGATGAATGTTAGGGACCAAAAAAATCATCACTACAAAGTACTACCAATCAACTCTAAATTGCCTGAAACGTACTCCTAACAGGTTTTTGGGGGGACGATTTTGGCCTCCACACTTAGTGTTTTTTT
>NC_139946.1:8824460-9056960 GCF_963454915.1 Gymnoscopelus microlampas
TTTGCACGCACTCACAGTAGGCCAAGGAAGAACCTCCACTCCAAATCGTTCACATCGGCCTCATTGTGGTGCTACAACAGCCAACTTAGCGTTTTGGCCAATAACTCTTGAACCATAGCTCTTACGGGAAAAAAAGAGGAATCCCTGGATTTCTTGGATTCTCACTCTCCATATAGTCCCCGGCCACTTGTGCCAAATTACATTTTCCGCCATTTTGTTTCTTCAAAACACGCTACTATTCCTAGAAGTTTTGTCCAACACTCACGCAAACATTATCACATTATCTCTGGGGTCATGTAATCAAGATAGACAGGTTACGGTTGATATTTCAGAATTAGATCCCATCCCTAGTGGCTACTGACTTCCAAAGTTTGCGGGCCCTGGGTAGGCAACCTGGCCTGGTGGAGACCTGTGCTCCGAGGAGCAAACCTTTCTAGTATTATCACTAAAATCGTAGCGTTTTGCCAATTATTTGGGGGCCCACTTGCAATACCCTTGTGGCCCACCAGTGGGCCCCCAACCCGCAGGTTGAGAACCACTGCAGTAGATAGATTGAAGACCAAGCCCTCTACCTTCCACCAATGTGTGTGTAACATTGCTGTGTGTTGTTCTGCTGGCCCCGTCCCGTACCTGCCAGCCTGTTGTTGACACGGTTGTGTCTTGACCAGAGCCAGAGGACGGCCGTTGATGGAGAGCTCACTTCCGACATGCTCTCTTGTGCCATGTTTTCAAAGTGATCTGCACACGGTCGGCAGCCGAAGAGGTGGCGAACGTAGCTTCTCATTGCCAGCAGCACCTCCTGGGGCCCTGGAGGGAAATGGCAAGATGTCAGGAAAATAAACAGTTATTAAAGAAAAATATCATAATAATAATAATAATAATGATATCTCAGATTTATATAGCCCTTTTCTAAGCACCCAAAGACACTTTACATGGGGGAGGAGAAAACAACAATGGAAATAATCAACTTTATTAGGAAAAACACAAAAAAAGGCTATGTCTAATTGTCTATAGAGTAAAATCAATAAAAATAGTGCTACAGTAAAACAGGGGGGTGTGCAGTTAGCTGGGGAGAGCCATATTGAAGAGGTGGATTTTGAGAGTTTTGAGAGGTTTTGAAGGATTGGAGTGTTGGGGAGTGCATTCCACAGGGATGGGGCAGATGGGGCAGAATTCACAAAAAGCCCTATCGCCCCACTTTGGGTGCTTGGTCTTGGGGACCACCAGAAGGTTGGTGTCACCAGACCTGAGCGAGCGGGAGGGGACATGACGTTGGAGGAGGTCGGAGAGGTATGGGGGGGAGCCAGGTTGTTCGTTGCTGCCTTGTAGGTGGTGAGCAGTATTTTGAAGTGGATTCTATGTTTGACAGGAAGCCGTAGGACGCTGAGGACAGATGTAATATGGTCTCTGGAACGGGTACTAATATAGTTATATAGAAAAAGTATTAGAGATAATTGAATTCAAACAAACTGTTCATGAGTACTAGTTTGTAAATATTTCAATTAACCCATTAAGACCTGGAACACATCTGTGTCACTTTAGATTTCTTTGGCTATTCAAAAATAGCAGATATACAAGCTCATAGCACGGCACCGAGTGCCGCGCTATGAGCATGTAGATCTACTATTTTTGAAAAATCTTGGGGGAAAATAAATGATTTTTTTCCCCCAAAAACTGTTGGAAATCAAAAACAACCCAATTAAGATCCTTGCTTTATTTCACTAAACACAAACGCAAAAAAAAAAAGTAATCTCATAATCTACTGTTAGGCCTATACCTCATTAGATAATGATGGCGAGGACAAAATATGCCATAAACCTGTGCTGGACCTCAAAGCTTGCTAATACCAATGCCGGCCCACTGCACGCTGGATTCCCACGGTTATATGGGCCAGGAGTCATGGAGAGCTGGGTTAACCCCATATTGAGATGAATAATCTAAATGAACGGTATAGCCCTATGGAGAGATTAAATACAGTTAACACTCTGTGTGAATGGTGCAGAGGCCACCATCTCAGGACCTCAACAGTTACAAACCATATTTTACTACCAGCCAAAGTGTTTTCTTTTGTTCTGGACTTATAGCACATCCATTAGAGGAGGTGAGTTGAAGAGTGTTTTCATACACGTGTATATTTATAACATTATATTATATATACAGTATATCATAGCGATATATGTATCGATTTGGGGGGGGAAATATTGTTTAAAAAAATAATATGTATATATATATTCTTTTTTTTCCTTTTTTCCCCCAATAATAATAATGCAAAAACAGAAGTATTTGTTTACATTTGCTTTTTTTCCCCCCCATATATTTTCATAATAAAAAAGTGCCATATATCGTATCGTATCGATGTTGTGAGCCCAATATCATATCGTATCGTATCACGAAATGAGTGTATTGGCACACTCCTAATATGTATATATACTGTATACACACACACACACACACACACACACACACACACACACACACACACACACACACACACACACACACACACACACACACACACACACACACACACACACACACACACACACACACACACACACACACACTGTTCTCAAACAGTAGTTACTACAGTATATATCGGTGCATATCTGTGCATAATGACCTGTGGTTAATGCTGTTATGTGTCTTTGTCTGTGTCTCCACCAGTTAAGCTTGGACACAGTGGGGGACCAGATGGACCCCCTGTTTGTCGGCCAGTCCATCTGCAGATCACGTGATGGTCCATAAACCCCTGGGATTAACCTCAGTGTGTGTGTGTGTGTGTGTGTGTGTGTGTGTGTGTGTGTGTGTGTGTGTGTGTGCGCGTGCGCGCATGTGTGTGTGTATGTGTGAGAGCGAGAATAACCTCTGAAGTCATCTGCCTATTTTATTAACCACTCACATACCACTAATCTAACATAATAACCTTTAACAAACATAAGTAGGTACTGTTCTGCTGGAACAAATAAATAACAATGGAGAAAAGGACAAAAAAACAACAAACTTGTGGAATCCCGGCACAGCTTATGTTTGTGTGTGGCTGCATGTGTTCATGCGTATGTGCGCCTTTTCTTAAGTGTGTCGCTACATCGTCGTCTGTGCAAACAAACACTCCACCAAACATTCCATGGTTCATTTGTTTACAAAGCTTTACAAAGCACTGGTCCCCAGACCACCCTTTCTTTGACCTTTCAATGGCCTCTTTCCTTTCAGTCAGCTCCTGTTCTTTCTTTCCTACATCTCCCACCCCTTCCCCTCTTCCCTCCTCTACCTCAATATCCCCTTAACCTATCTACTCTGTCCCTTTTACCTCCAATATCCCCTTAACCTATCTTACTCTGTCCCTTTTACCTACAATATCCCCTTAACCTATCTACTCTGTCCCTTTTACCTCCAATATCCCCTTAACCTATCTACTCTGTCCCTTTTACCTCCAATATCCCCTTAACCTATCTTACTCTGTCCCTTTTACCTCCAATATCCCCTTAACCTATCTACTCTGTCCCTTTTACCTCCAATATCCCCTTAACCTATCCACTCGAAATGATGAAGTTGTTTCATGTCATTGGACGTACTTTCCAATCAGTGTTGATTTCGTCGACTAAAACTAAGACGAAAAATGTTCGTCGACAACCTTTTTTCACTGAAGAAAACTAAATAAAAACTAAGCTACGATGACTAAAACTGAGACTAAATAAATTGACAATTTCGTCAACAAATAGAAACTACGTAGACTAAAACGTTACGGAGGGACGAGTGGAGAAGAGATCCAGTAGAACTAAGACAAGTCATTTTATGTTTGGTTGCGCTCGGGTGTTGCGCTCTGAAAATAGCAGATCTACAGATCGGCTATTTTCAGCATGCAACCAAGTGTACAATCATTCATTACAACGCCATCAAGGCACCGCCAAAATACATTTTAGATTCAGTCGACAATAATCTTATGATATTTAGTCGACTAAAACTAGAATAACAGTAAAACATTTCAGATGACTAAAATATGACAAAAACTTTTTTTCAAAAGACTGACTAAAACTAAATAATAATGTGCTGTCAAAATCAACACTACTTTCCATTGACAATGGCCGGGTTTCCCAAAGAGCTCATGCGTAGAGCATCGTCGCAGGTCCGACGACGGGTCTAACGTGTGACGTCACATGCTTCGCAGTACCATAGCAGGCACGTAGATTTCAGGTCATGCGTGGCCGTACGCAGCTTGCGCAAGCGTCTCCTACACAGCTGGGACTCGGCCAAACCTACGCTCTACCCTCATTAGTAGCAGGTGGTTGTGCCCCTGCGTGCCATCTAAACTGGCTGCGTGTGTGGTAAAAGTACATTCGTGAGACAGAATGCGCGCAGCATACTCCCCGCCCACAGTAGGAGGGGAGTACTGTCCTACGAAGCATCTTGTAACGAGCGCCCTGGGCCGCCTGTAACACCCATCGTTCTATGAAATCTATGAAAAGACCGACACACACACACACACACACACACACACACACACACACACACACACACACACACACACACACACGTGTGTATATATATATATATATATATATATATATATATATATATATATATATATATATATATATTACGGCCGGGCCGGTGCGTAAAAGGGCGAGCGGCTGCAGTGCTTCGTCCTCTATGCATGAACCCGAAGTTTACAAATCGTACTCTCACGGATGATCCGATCATCTAATAAAAATATTAAGCACATGCCAAGTTAACTAAAGGTATATAAATGATGCTGAGCTAAATATATAATCTACAAGCTTGTGACACGTTGTGAGCTTGTAGATCTGCTATTTTCAAAAGATGTTTTAACCATTCATAAACATGGCGAGCTGTTGCGCTCGCCGAGCGCAACAGCTGTCACTTTGTGAGAGGAACTGCACTTTCATCATAACGTTTAACTATAAAACTTCGAAATTAAGGAAACATATTTAGCTCAGCATCATTTATATACCTTTAGTTAACTTGGCATGTGCTTAATATTTGTATTAGATGATCGGATTATCCGTGAGAGTACGATTTGTAAACTTCGGGTTCATGCATAGAGGACGAAGCACTGCAGCCGCTCGCCCTACCCAAAATAACAGATCTGCAAGCTATCAACACGGCATGTCGCAGTGTGTTTGTTGTATATATGTCTGTTTTTTTGGGGAGGCGTCGCCCGTTACGCGTTAAGCTGTCAATCATGCAGGGGGACGCCCCCTCTATCCTCTGAATTTTTTTGAACGGCGAACAATGGCCGCAGTGTTTATTTAAGATCATTGAAATGTCACCTTAAAAAATGCATTTTAATACATTACAGAATGTACCTATAAAAATGTAAGTGTCCAATTCATATAAAGGTAAGTTAGATAAAGGTGCGACTTTATCTTAGTATTTTTGCAAAATCCTGTATATATAGATATATGTATGCAAAGGGTGTTTAAACTATAGTAGGATAGCACTACGTAGTTGACGTAGGCTTTACGTAGGCTACGTCCAGGATCTCTTCACGTGCATGCTGTCTCACGAATGTAGTTTTAGCACAGACGAAACGGAACCTACGAAGATGGTGTCTACTGAAGCCAATTTAGATGAGACGTTGGGCACACACAGCTGCTACTAACGAAGATAGTGCGCAGCGGGGTTGCTACTGCGCAGATGCGTGGAGGCACCTACGCAGCTTCTAGGCTACGCAGGAGCTCAAATTCGTTTGGGAAACGCGGCCAATGTCATTGTTTTACGTCAACATTTCGTGGAGTAATCTACAGAACGCATATATTATTGATATCCTCACATCAGAACAATGGGATTTAGGTTGAAAATCCTCAAAGTTTTCTTTTAAGTCTTGTGTCTTTGCCCCTGCAGCCGCGCCAGGCCCAGGCTGTGTGGCTGTGAGCTGCAGGGCTGTGGTGAGTTAAAGAGGGATGAGACATGAGTCCCAGGAGAGCTATAGCAGCTCAACTGGTAGCAGAATGGATACCGCAAAAGCCCATGTCACACTATATTGGTTGTGTACACGCCCGCCCGCCCGCCCGCCACACACACACACACACACACACACACACACACACACACACACACACACACACACACACACACACACACACACAGACACACACACACACACACACACACACACACACACACACACACACACACACACACACACACACACACATAAATAACCCTGTATCTGTCAGGGTTGGGGACTGAGACTGGAAAATAATGTTTAGGTTTTGTTTTATTATCATTATCATTATTATTAATGTGCATCAGTTCCTTTTGCTTAATCCAGGCCCAGAGATTCTTAGTTTGGTGTGTTACCTGCTGTATCACCAGACTTCTTGGCCTGGACAGTGAGAATGTGGAAGAGTGTCCACACCCCACAAGGGTAGCGTCTGAAGTAGGGCTTGGAGCCTTGGCAGCCCACCCACCTCACTGCCTCTGGCAGGGCAGTGTCTGGAACCTGACAGACAAAGAGACAGAGAGAGTGACAGAGAGACAAAGAGAGAGAGAGAGTGAGAGAGAGACACACATACAGAGACAGACAGAGAACAGAGAGACAATTTTAACCACTTAACCCACTAAGACCTGAGGCTGATTCTACAAATGCCTTCCAAATCAGTAGTTCTCACACTTTCAAGATTTTTCAAGAATGTTCAAAAATAACAGATGAGCTTGTATATCTGCTATTTTTGAATGGCCAATGCAAAAATCCAAAGTGACGCAGACGCTTTCCCGGATTTAATGGGTTAAAGGAGATCCTTTATCTGATGTTATTATATCATAGAAGGAGTGGTACAGTAGAACATTTTCATAACTCCATCCCGAGTCCACCGCAGCTAAAAACGTGAAAGATGGTCCCTCCGCTTAACCGCGTATTTTTATCGCTCGAAAAAACAAAAATCTGACGTTCACATTGACAGAAAACTCTCCACAGTGTTTGTGTTAGATACGCCCCTCCGGAAGTCTCGCAAGACGAGATTTCAGCCGTGATTTCATCCAAGTCCGCTTGTAAACACTACGGCGCCCCATTTGGTTTCTGTCATTATAAACGTCAGATATCAACAAAAAAGTAAATTTTCGAGTGATAAAAATATGCGATATGATTTAGCGCAAGGACCATCTTTCATGTTTTTAGCTGCGGTGGTAAGAAAGGTAAGAAAAAGGCTATTCCGGAATTCTCCTTTAAGCCATATATACTTAGGCCAATAGAGAAAATACTATACAAAAATGTACATTCCTTAAAAAAAAGGCCTACAATTTCCCAAAATAGTGACGCCAGGTTTAAAGTGGTCAAGCGTATATATATTGCAAAATATGATCCCCTCCAAGTACTAAAGACCAGTTCAAGATAATGAAAATGATTGGGTGCAGTTCCCCTAATCAATGGCGAGTCAATGCCAGGTTAATGGCGTAGCCCTCCTCCTATATAAAGAGGCTATCCCGATCTTTAGGAATGATCCAGAGTTGAATCCAACAACATATTTTCCCTGACATATAGTCGTTTCTCTCTCCCCACTGCCTGCCATCGGCTAGTAGCTTGATTGACAGGGTTACTCACACGTCAATAGTAAAGATTTTGTGTGTGTGTGTGTGTGTGTGTGTGTGTGTGTGTGTGTGTGTGTGTGTGTGTGTGTGTGTGTGTGTGTGTGTACAGAGTCCATTTCCTCTGAGGTAGAGTCGGTTCATACCTTCCCATTGATTCATTGATCCATTGATTCGCCTGCTAAAAGCTAATGATGTAAGTAAGTGACTGTTTCAATTTGCGAGAGCCGGTATCCTATAGGCATGCAGGCTTCATTCCAAAGACAACAACACATACATCCTTAGGCTGTGTATTTGCTGGCACTGAGACAAGGGAGAAGTACACACGTAAATATATCTGGATACTTCCCATTACACATTAGTAATGGGAGGTAAGTATGTGCCTGTTCTGTAGCTATGTGTGTTTTATCAAGATCAGATTTCAAAGTAGGATTTGAGTCTCCTTGATGTGTTCAATACTGACACGTGACCTTGGTAAGGTCACTGACACCTTGAGATTATTTCCAGTCTAATGTGGACTCGCTTTGGCAAGGAGCACCATGGCACCACCAAACATTAACACTTTAGATTGTCATTGTCATCCTTGTCACCCTTATTTTATCATACATCAACACAGCGTGAAGGTATTTCAGTTTATGCCTACAGTATTTGCCTAACATCCAAGGAAAAGTGAATGCACATATACTGTGCGTATAGACAGACTGACAGACCGACAGACAGACAGACAGATAGCATAACAATATTAGGTTCACAATACGATTTTTCACGATTTTCCAAATTTTTATGATTTCTCTCACACAAATCCAGTATTTTCTTCTCTTTTTTCTTTTTTTTTTTACAAGAAAAATAGTGTTTTCTCTATACAGTAGCAATTCTACCAAATTACTGAAAACTCTTTATCAATTATTTTACAAAGATCCTGTATTTTCTTTTGCACATGTCTTTTCACATGTCAGTGACATCACTGACGAATCCTTTATAGTATCCAGTATCTTTATAACCAGCTTCAACCATAATGGCGTACTACGTCCATGCTACTTCCGTGTTGCATAACAGTGACATCACTGTCGAATCCTTGGTATCTTTCTCCTAGCCTTTCAACATGTGTTGATTAGTGCTGTCACTACAAGCGGTATATATTTTTTTCACACTCGCGCTAATGAAACACTAAACGCGATTATTATTTCATGTCAACATTCAGGTACAACTATCAGAAGATGTAACCCAGGTAAAGTAATACGTCACTCTGCAAGTTTAACTAAAGTTTTCCACCTGTCCAAATGTTCTTCTGGCTATTTTTTGCATCGCGATTCATTGTCTCCGCCAGGCCGAAAGGCATGGCGAGAGAGTATGTTTTACCCTCCGTCGGTCCGTCCGTCCGTGTGTCTGTGTGTCCGTCCTTCTGTCTGCGACCAGCTAATCTCCGCCACCGTTGCCCCGGTCGCTGTGAAACTGCACACACACACTCCCTCGATGCCACAGCAGAACCTCTGCCCCAAATTTTTCACATGGGCCTGTTATAGCGCCACCAGAAGGCCAATTTGTGCAAACATTTTTTTTTACATTACTCCTACAGATTTTATCCAAACGTTATGCAAATCGGTAAAAAGTTATAGTGTGATCAACACGGATCTGTCCGATTTCCCATATTCCATCCTCATTGGCTAAGGTTCGCTTCCAAAATGTGCAGGATTGCTCCGTTTTGAACAAAATGCCTGAAATCATGAACGCAGCTTGCGATTTCCGTGAAATTTCACAAACACATTCCCACTAGGCCAAGGGAGAAATGCCACCCTTTTTCACATTGGCCTGTTATAGCGCCATCAGCAGGTCTAATTTAGCAAAACACATTTTTGGAACAAAATGCTTGAAATCATGAATGCAGTGTCCGATTGCCGTGAACGACCTAAGAATAAATGGCACCCTTTTCACATTGGCCTATTATAGCGCCACCAGGAGGCCACAATAACGTACCTGACCTGGCGGAGACCTGTGCTCCGAGGAGCACTTTTTCTAGTTTTTTATTAAATCGATTTAAATCGTCACCAGTTTGAATCGATTTAAATCGATTTACGATAAATCGTTACATGCCTAGTGTCAGCCCTACCTGCGCTGTGTTGTCCAACATGTCTCTGAGAGCACTATAGGACACTTCAGCCTCTGCCTGAACTTGCATCCACCTGTCCACTGACTTCAGGAGGTTCACCACCACTGCACGGCCTGGAAAGTACTGGAGGCAAATCAAACAAAAATATGTTGTAAACGAGTGTTATGTATTACATTGTATGTATGTATTGTATGTATTTTTGGCCAAACTCATTTAGAATTTACACAAGCACTACAAGCATTACACAACGTGTTTTGACCTTGTAGATCGGCTATTTTTGGCAAAGAGATTTGGTGTAGACAGAAAAAAAGCGTACAACTCAGGTCCAGTTTACTAAAGCTAGAGGGTTTAAGTGGTTAATGCATCAATGTCATCATCAACATCACGTCATACCAAGCAGGAAACTTGAAGGTGATGTAAGTGATATTTTTTGGATGAAACAAAATGTTATTTTGTTAAAAAAAAAAACATCTCTCCAGCTCTTTATTAAACAGAAAAAAACATTTTTCATACACAAATGTCATCCCATCAGGAGAGAAAACCCCCAAGGAACCCGAAAGATCATTTATCAGCTTAAATGTTAGTGTCCCAGTTACCCCTGACAGGGGGAAATAGTTTTTTTTCTGTTGAAGGGGAGGCCCTTACTATTAAACAAATACTTACAACATATAGCAATGACTACTATGGGAATATAGAGCTATTTAACACTTAAATAGCTCTATAATAATAAATATCACTCAGTGTACCTTTAATTGGAAAATTTGAAAAGACACAAACATTGTACAGAATATGTTTATGCATAGTATACGCGCTAATGATGCTATAGGGTTGGTAGGCTATGCTTGTTATGGCCCTCTAAAAGAATCTTGTCAAAAGCAAGCATGTCAAACTTAAGCCAGATGTATTTTTCCTTCATTAAGCTCAGTTTTCTAAGCCACTAACAACCACGTTGCCACCATGTTAGTCACCGACTACTCAGACCGTTTGTTTACGTTTTCTACAATCTCTTTTGGGTACCAGGGTAACGGCCGTGGCACATAAGGGAACATGACACGATAACTAGCGGAGAGAGGTGCACCTTGGGAGACAGGAAATCCTTCTGACGTGCATATGAGACCAGTGTTGACAGAGAAGAGCCAGACATGGACAGGCTGGCTTTAGAAATACAATACTGACAATAGAAACAGCTGATATCTTTAAAGTACTCACGGCAAATGAGAGAAAGCTGCCTTAATAATTGACTCAAATGTTAAGATGCAGGCTAAATGGACTGCTGATGGTTACAGTAAAGCCCCTCTATAGTGTGGTTTGACACAACAGCCTCTGACCCTGTTTCTCAGAAGTGATGCAGCAAAGGGATAACACTAGACTTTCCAAGACTTCAACAACAGGACAAATCCATGTGATTGTATATGATACTGTCATGGTAACCCGCTGCTCCACTATAACACTGGCTCCTTTTCACCAGTTAAGAAGTTATTGTTTCAATGTTGACTGTAACTGAATCACAGTCACTGATTGTATAACCTGGTTAGTAGGGGTGTGGGAAAAAATCGATTCGAATACGAATCGCGATTCTCATGTAGAACGATTCAGAATTGATGCTCAAAAAATATATTTTTTTTTCTAAAAGAAAAATGACATGGTATAATGACATTTTTGAGTGGCAAGTTCTGGGCTGAATCGAAAAAAAATCTTTTTTGAATCAAGAATTGTTTGTTTTGAAAAAATCGGAATCGTGACCCCCAAGAATCAGAATCGAATCGTGAGATAGCAGAAGATTCACAGTCCTACTGGTGAGAGAGAGAGAGAGAAAGAGAGAAAGAGAGAGAGAGAGAGAGAGAGAGAGAGAGAGAGACCTTTTATGATTTGTGCAACTGAGTGTTTTAAATTTGCCCGTAGCCATCTGTTCAACTATATTCTCACACACACACACACACACACACACACGTCCAAACGCACTTGTTTCGGTCCTTGGCTCAGCCTTCTATTCATCACTCACTAACAGGATCTGTGCATTACACCATATCCACTCAACCAGTCCCCTGGTGGTGATTTGTTTAACCACATTAACCCTGGCGTCCCTACTTTGGGCATATGTCATTATAAGTGACAATTGTTTCCCAAAAATATCTAAAATAGCCAATTTACGAACTCACAACACGTCGCATTGTGACACGTTGTGAGCTTATATATCGGCTATTTTCATTATAGTGGTTAACCTTCTTTGTACCACTCTTTGATCTCAGCTACTCACATTGTGCTTGGGTATTTCCTCGTGCATGTTTTTGTCTGTGTGCATACACGCACAACATCAATCTGAAGCTAGTTGGCTAGCTATGAACCAGCTGAATTTGATCCTTGGTTTTCTGCCACTGAACATGTGCCAACAGGCTAATCTTCTATACAACCAGGTGTTATCCTAAGACGTTTAGGATTTTAGATCTCCTACTGAGACGTTACTAGTCAGGTCGGGGCATAGGGTCAAATAACCAGCTGGTACAATACCAAGTACAATGCAAGCAAAATAAAGAACATGAAAATGACATGTTAAAACGTACACACACATGCATGCGTACACATATGTATGTGTACATATACACGCACGCACGCACGCACGCACGCGCACGCACGCACGCACGCACGCACGCACGCACGCACGCACGCACGCACGCACGCACGCACGCACGCACGCACGCACGCACACACACACATACACGCACGCGTGCGCGCACAGCCGCACACACACACACACACACACACACACACACACACACACACACACACACATGCACACACACACACGGGTACAGGTGCGCTATAAAGAAGAGACAAAGGGCTTGTCCTATTAGACCTGGTGTCTGGTGCCCGCTGCTATGAGAGAGATATAATAGGTTTACTTGTGGGTCTGGGGACTGGAGGCCAACCAGTCAGAAAAGCTCATTAAACAGCCATATGAATTTAACCAGCGGAGAAAAGGCAGGTGTTCGCACTAATGGGCTTAGTTCAGCATCAGCACCAAAGCAACACTATTCATGTTCTAGATGTGCTTTCTCTGTCTTGTGCTTTTGGGCTGATTGTGTTTTGCCGGGGGACACCCAGATGTTGTGGAAAAATGTTAAAGGTTTTGACTTTTGCTGTATGCATTATCCTCATCCAATCTGACTCCCTCTAACATGGACATTCCACTCAGACCTGATTTACACTTACTGTAGTTGCGTGGCGGTGTCGCGCACCGAATATGGCCGATCTACAAGCTCACAACGCATCGCAATGTGACACGTTTTGATCTTGTAGATCGGCTCTTTTCGGTGCGCAACCAAGTATAAATCAGGCATGACTCAGGCATCAATGTTGCCACATCTCTACATCTCAGCCTACATTTTATCTACTCTCCCTCCATCCCCCCCCCCCCACACACACACACACACACACACACACTTATCTCTGCCATCCCATTCCGCTAACCTTAACTCGTCCCCCCCCGTCGACCCTGTGCCCCTCCTGCTCCCATGTCAGTTGGACCATGACAATCCCCTTCACCGCAGCAATATGTCATCCCTGATCCGATTAGTATCAGCAGCACTTGAGAAACCACAGGCCCCCTCCTTGTGTGTGGACATTTGCAGAGAGAGAGAGAGAGGCATCTGTTGGCTGGAGCTTGGCAAACCGGGCTGGGGTCCGGAGGGCATGGCAGGGGGGTGGTATGAGTCCCAAGATGATCCAACCACGACCCGCTCAGGAGAGCCCAGCAGGGATGCCACAGGCACGTGGCATGTAGAGTAGTTTAAACCTGCAGACCAGGAGCCCCTTCCTTATGCCCGACCATACTATACTGTTCGCTGAAAATAACCAGTTTGGGACGAAACGAATAATTTATTTTGATGAGCAGCTAAGTATAGATCAGGCTTCATGCACACTATGCACATACACCAAGATAGTAATTTGTGACCGCTGGCAGTCTGTACTCAGCACTTCACCCTTGGCACACACACACACACACACACCCACCCACACGCACGCGCACGCGCCCACGCACACACGCACACACGCACACGCACACACGCGCACACACACACACACACACACACACACACACACACACACACACACACACACACACACACACACACACACACACACTCCTCAGAATACAGCCTCCAGTCATTGTGGTATCATGAGCCCTGACATGAGGAGTGTGTGATGTCTGTGTTCTTAATTCCTTGTTTTATTCCCCTCTACGCCCCTCTAGGCTGCAGAGCTTCTTTCAAGAAGAAGCAGGATAGCGGTGTAATCCTTAAAAGCTTGGCGGTAATGCTCTCATGATTCCTCAGATCCACTTTTTTTTTAATCCTCACATACATGCAGAGCATTCATAAATCCAGCTTCGCCCCGACGAGACACTAAATCTGGTAATATTACGACCGCGAGCAAAAATAAAAAGACAAGATAAAAAAATGTTTACGCCATGTTTACGTCTTTGGGTGGAGATGTATGGGGGGATGCGGATGAAAGGAGGATGGTAAACAGAAGCAACCAACAATTCGAAGAATTACTGTCCTTGGAGCCAGGGTGAAGCGCGGAATACCTGAATGAAGGCATGAAAAATATCCCATGTGATTAAATGGCTAGACACAGAATGCGAACCACAGATGCATGTGCACGCATCCACGCACGCATGCACGCACGCGCGCGCACACACACACACACACACACACACACACGCAAAGAAGACTGAAGAAACTGTATAAATGTGCTTTAACTATTTTCTCGCATAAGAAAAAGTAGAAAACTAAGTCACATGCATATGTAAACATGCACCCAGGACTGCACATGCACATGCACATGCACGCACGCACGCACGCACGCACACACACACACACACACACACACACACACACACACACACACACACACACAGACACACACACACACACACACACACACACACACACACACACACACACACACACACACACACACACACACACACACACACGCGGTCCCTGGACAACTGGAGGGCTTCCTGTACTGGTATAAGCGGTATCATTGAGGAATGTGTCACCATTCTGACACAGTGACACCAACACTGGCATGGGGATACTGTGATTCACTTTAAGCCTAATCTCATCGTATGACTCATTCCATTCCGAGGAGTTTAGCTTATTCTGTTTACCTCGTACTAGTCATAAACCAGTGGCGACAGCTTGAGAATGAGGTCATTATTTGTTCACAACACTTTGCAAGTACAGAAAGAAACGCAGCAACAGAGAGAGAGAGAGGTTCTAATATTTCTCCCGGAAAATCAAAGGGCATTTCATTTATATATATGTTGTCGTTTGCCTTTTCACCACGTGATCTGTTTTAACATTATGTTCATTTCAAAAAGTGCACAAACGACACCGGTCAGTGAAAATTACAACAACCCTGGATGGATATGGATCAAGCACTTTGTTATCAATGCCATCCAATCATCATACTTTAAATCTCTCACTTTTTTCAAACATTCACAGTAGAACCCTAAAAAAAAAGAAGTGTTAATTTATCCATTCGTAACTCCAAGAGTGTACAAACTGGTTCCAACTTCCATATATTGTATATTTGTGTATATATTCACACACTGCTACAGTACATGATCATCCACTAAGCAGACGGACTGATGAAGATCCAACGCTGAGTCAAACATCAGTGAGAACATGGTTATAATCTGTAACAATGACTGACTCCTCAGACACCCAAATACCCTCTGAGCAGCAGGGCCCATTCTGGTAGGGGACAGGGCTAAATACCACTGGGACCTGCTGCTATTGACTAAACAAACTGGAGCTAATGGGAGGCCACAGTACCCTGCCCCATACAACACAGCACACACACACACACACACACACACACACACACACACACACACACACACACACACACACACACACACACACACACACACACACACACACACACACACACGCTTTGCTACAACGCCTCCCTGGAGAGTGAGATATAATCAGAGAAATTGGTGGCAGCCCAGCGTGGTGTGACAGCCTGGTACTGAGCCAATAGGGAGAGGGCTAGCAGGTCAGGGCTCATCATCACCGCGTCCTGGCCAGGCTTGCATGCTTCTGGCTGCATGTGAGACCAGAGACAGAGGGAGATAGAGAGATAGGAAGGTACTTTATATCAGTGGTTCCCAAACACTCAGTCGGGACCCATTTTTGGGTCGCGGACCCATTCTTGTGTGTCACAAGTAAATATCCCTTTTTTTCGTTAACTAAATATGTTTTTAAATTTTCCCTATTTCAAAACATTTGTAAAAAGTCCAAATTTAAATACAAATTCAGAAATTAAAAAGGAATTTCAAATTCAAGAGAATTTCATATGATTTTCAAAAGATCAAAGACATTCCATAAATAAATACAAAACCTTTTAAGAAGTAGTGAAAATAGCAGATCTACATCTACAAGCTCACAGCACGTCGCATCAAATTTCTCTTTTGTGTCTCGAGCAAAAAGTTTGGGAACCACAGCTATAGATGAATGGATGCAATCAGGACACACCGGAGAACTCCTGTATGTACAAAAAAAAAAAAAAAAAAGTCTAAAATGTCTTGATAGATGCAGGTAGATAGAAGTAATAAAGGGGTGGGGGGGGGGTGATGGAGCAGCTGAGCAGCGCACAGTGAAAAGAGGATAATGGGATCGAGGAGAGGGAAGACAGGGAAGAACGATGACAAACAGAAGACGGGGGAGTGTCTTGGTAATGCCACAGAGAATTGTCACTAATTAAAAATATCTACATTCCTGCCTCTCAAAAGCCAAAAGAAGGACTCATTGACGGAGGAGAAGGAGGGATGGGAGGGCAGGGAGTGGTTGGAATATCTCAGGGCGGGTGGCAGGCACGCTTCTATCCCCCTGAGAGGCCCACATCAAGAGGGTCAACGATACCCAGGAGAGCTTTTTGCGTTTTGGCTAGTCAATGGCAACCACTTCTGCCCTCAATACTCTCTGTCTCTCTCTCTCTCTCTCTGTGTGTGTGTGTGTGTGTGTGTGTGTGTGTGTGTGTGTGTGTGTGTGTGTGTGTGTGTGTGTGTGTGTGTGTGTGTGTGTGTGTGTGTGTGTGTGTGTGTGTGTGTGTGTGTGTGTGTGTGTGTGTGTGTGTGTGTGTGTGTGTGTGTGTGTGTGTGTGTGTGTGTGTGTGTGTGTGTGTGTGTGTGTGTGTGCGTGCGTGCGTGCGTGCGTGCGTGCGTGCGTGCGTGCGTGCGTGCGTGCGTGCGTGCGTGCGTGTGTGTGTGTATTCATGTCTGCGGTGAAGAAGAACTTCATGTGTATCTATCAAACAGTGGAGTCAATTAACGAAAGAACAAAACAAAACAGAAAAATCCCATTCAGAATAAATTATTTGAAAACGCTATATATTATGAAGAGTGAACTCCCAGTCACAGAACTAACTACCGCAAACACCCACTAAACCCCATTGTGTGTGGCCTCACAGCCATTCTGCTGTCTTACTCTCCATCTAGTGGTGAAAGGTTATAACTGCATTTATCACACATCCAGCATTTACGGTATTTGCCCAGTGGGTGAGGGGACCGATAAAAGGACGAGCGAGTGATAAGGGCTGATACGGCAGTAGCTGACAATCAGTGCATGCTATTAAAGTGACACGTCAAGAAACTCATGGGCAACCGGCGATGTTGCTAGGTCAATTTAGTGAGTCAACATGGACAAGACCAAAGAGCTGATTGTGGACTACAGGAAACCATACGGAGTGGAGAGGGTCAAAGACTTCAAATTCCTCTGCATCCACATCACTGACAAACTCACCAACCATGTGGAAGTCACAGCAGCGCCTCTATTATCTCAGGAGACTAGAACAGTGGTTCCCAAACCGTTTAACTCGAGACCCAAAAGAGAAACGTTTTAATTGGGGGGTGCGCATACCCCCTACGGGGCGCATATCCCCCCACGGGTATGGACTAGCATATATATTTTTTTGAATGTAGGAAATGGAAAAAAGGAGAGATTTCCTTGTGACCCACAAAAAATGGGTCCGCGACCCAAAGATGAGTCCCGACCCACTGTTTGGGAAACAGTGCACTAGAGGTCTGACACATTCTCACATCTAAAGACAATAAAGCCCTCATGTATCATTGGTACGTAGAAAGCAGCGCAGATCCAAGTGCAGGAATCATCTCATGACGGAGCTCACGTGTGATTTATCAAGTGCTTGCATCCTGACAATCGCTGCGTAAGAATGGTCGAGTGTTGATAAATCTGGTGGCTGAAAACGATTGTCATTTAAATATCCCGCCCTTGTTTCAGAGGCCTCGCCCCTCGAGTTTTGGCGACACGTTACGGCCAAGAAAGTCTGAAAGCCAATAAGAAAGAGCAAATACTCAGACGTAGAAAAGTTACCCCACCAGTCATATCCGCATCCTCACACACACATAATATGTGTGTGTGTGCATAACGCTGTGTATGCAAATATTATTTGCATACACAGCGTTGTCTGTTTCCCGTACGGCATCCGTTATTGAATACATAGCCTACCTGCCAATCATAACGTTATAGCGATGAATGAGGTCTCCCTTGTACGGTCCCCAGTTGGGTCCATGACTCATGGCGCTGTGTCGCAATAATATTATCGCAATATTGTGCACAACCCCACAGGCCAGAATAATGTCTGGCATGAGTCCCTCCCTCCCGCTGATCCAAGCAGTGAAGCCGCATTCAACCGTGGCCTGGCTGTTCATATTTTGGCACAGTGTAATCTGGGCACACTGTGGACCTGCTGCACTCCTGTCTTTTGTATGCTACTGTTCACCAGTGGGATTATCAGGTATTCCATGAGGGAATAATCTTTGTCAACTAGAACATGAATCACACCAAAAATGCTTGTCATGATTGGAAATTTGCTGCTGTTTTGTAAAATGAAATTCCTCCCTCGCGCTCCCCCCTCAGATCTGAATGACTGTTAAAGTTCTTGTTTTACTGATTAAGCATCTAACCTAATATGATATTTAATTCCTTGATTTTAAATGCTTGCATAGGGTCTGTAACTTGCAGTTATGTCTGGCACTGGTCCTATGAAAAGCATTTCTCACAAAGCTAAATTAATATTCTCCAAATAAACAACGCTTGCGGACACAAAAAGATTACTGCATGGAGCTGCCAGAGATGGACGTGGTTCGCTTTGGGTCTGAGCGGACATAAAATAGACCCTGAGCAGACGTCCCCTAGGAGTTTCACACCACACTCTGTTCGTATCTGTCCATAAGAATTGTCTATTCAATTAGGCTAGTAGGCTATAATATGCTGAATACACTGGACTATAAAAGGCAAAAGTCTGCAGACATTCTGCTGAACTTCGCCTCAATGTAATGCATGTGTCTGATCCCTGTTTCATGCACTATAATACTCTGTGGATGAACTTCACAAGAGCATGTGCCAATGCTAAAGACTTCTGATAATATTAAACATGTTCGATTTTATTGGAATGTCAAGATGAGAAAAAGACTCACTTAAGACAGCTTGGACTGAGTTTTATGACTGCCTTAACAAATGGGAGTACGCCTCAACTGACGCATACAGTACAGTAATAAAATGGCAATGCCCTGGATGTTTTTTAGTGATGATTCTTTTGTTTATTTCTATGATTTCAATGCAGAATTGTTGTTCTAAATGTAGAATCATCGGTGCGAAATAGGGTGCATCACCTGAACGCATCGATAGTGAGTTTACTGTGCAATTTCTGATTTGAAGGTATCATACAGGAAATGTAGGAGGCGTACCTAGCAACATCACTGGGTTACAGGTAAGTGATGAGCACATTATCGCCCTCTGTAATGAACCCTGGGAGAAGACACAATACCTGTGTGCCTATACATTATATAATCCTGTTGAATGACTACAATGACTACATGTGAGACTCTTGTCATGTCATTCCCCATACACAGAAAAATACTGCTTTTAACTCTGTGAGTATACAAATATATGGATCCATTTGATCACATTTGAACACCCTCTGAATTACAAATGGATAAATCAACAATAAGGATTTGACTGTGTACCGTCTACCGTCTGTGTAGGAACAGTGGTCACAGTTTGACGCTGGGCACATTGACTTAAGATTGACTACTAAAGACATTGTAAGTCAAACTGGATAAGAGCATCAGCTAAACTCCTCATATTTGTGTTCCTTTATATACAGTATATGATGTAATATTTTTTTGTGTGGCAATACTGTCTGTGCCTTCATTTGTAAGGATTGTTCTATTGTAGGCATGTCCTCTTACCTTGGCCAGCACAGATATGTATTGTTTGAGGGCCCTCAGCGTCTCTGCTCTGAGAGTGGGATGGGCAGCCAACTCCACACGCAGGGAGTAATGTAGGGTTGACTCCAGATCAGCCATATATACTCTAGAGCTATGCAATCATAAGCAAATAGAAATAATACTGAATGAATGAAGGAATTCATAAGCAGTAATGAGTACCATGTGATAAAGATGGCAGATAGTGAGACTTTAAACATGGAATTTCAGACACCTATTGCACTTCACCTGTTAAAAGGCCTCCATGGTTCTTCTGTGTTGTTAGTGAGCGAGTCTATGGCTACTGGCTTGGGCTTCCCCGACCGCACTACCCCTGGGAGCCTCTGGAGGGCGTAGGAGTAGAAGGTACGAGCCTCAATCTGACTGGGGGACAGAAGAGCAAACAGATTATGACAGATTAATGGTAAATCAGTGGTCATGTGTTAGAAAATAAACTGGCATGGAGCTCTGTTAGCAGTCGTATTCCAACTGGGGCACCAGAGGCTAAAAGCACTGAAGGTACAGGACAAAGGTTAGGTCAGTGCTGTGGATAAGAACCTTCATCCAACTGGCACAGAGTGTGTGCACGGCAAACAATATGGAAACCATAGAAACGGTGTGTATCCAGTGAACATGTGTTCTGTGTGCACATACAGTATAATGTGCAGACATGAATATACAGTAAAAACACATGCATGCACACACACGCACACACATGCACACGCGCGCACACAAAACACACACAAGCACACGCACATTCATGTATGTTGTGTTCGGTGGTGAGCAGATGGTGCCAGGCCTAGGTGGAAGAAAGAGATTGTGATCTCTGGCCATTTAGCGCTGCGAAAACCCTGGCAATGGAACAATAGGCATCACTGTCCCCTCTTCCTCTTTCAACTCCCCCCCCCGCACGCACGCACGCACGCACGCACGCACGCACTCACTCACACTCACACTCACACACAGACACAGACACAGACACACACACACACACACACACACACACACACACACACACACACACACACACACACACACACACACACACACACACACACTCTCTCTTTTTGTCATACCCCTCTCACGTCCTCTCTCAGTCCCTCTGACTATACCCTTTACTATGAAAGAGAGAGACAGAGCAAGAGAGGCAGAGCGAGAGAGAGAGAGAGAGAGAAAGAGAGAGAGAGAGAGAGAGAGAGAGAGAGAGAGAGAGAGAGAGAGAGATACACAAAGAGAGAGACAGAGAGAGAGACAGAGAGAGAAAGAGTCATTAAACTCAAAAAGATGGTAATAAGGACGATTGATATCGCAGGCCCAAGTTCGTGTGCAAAAGCCAGGCACTCAATTACACCTGAATGCCTGGTGGGAGTGTACAGATGTGTGGGGGAGAGCCATTCATCCTGGGAGGCCCCCAGGGGCCCGAAGGCACGCGTCAGGGTGGGCAGGGTTGGACTGAAAATGTTCACCTGGGACATGCACACATTACATGCATGACGGATGTGAGACGCCTACATACAGGCACATACACACACACGCACACATGCACGCATGTGAGCGCGCACGCACACACACACACACACACACACACACACACACACACACACACACACACACACACACACACACACACACACACACACACACACACACACACACACACACACACACACACACACACACACACACACACACACTCCTCTCTCTCTCTCTCTCTCTCTCTCTCTCTCTCTCCCAGGATCAATCAGACATTCAGCGATGATCACAGGCCATCTGTCGCCGTGTGCGGCTGGGGATTGTTTGGCAGGTGAAACCAGAAAAGTAATGCCATTGTTTTCATGCAAGAAATTAAAAAAGCTCCGCTCTGTACACTGATGGAGATGATGGGGGTTGGAAGGGGTGAGCTGAGGGGGGTATAAATAAATAAATCAGCAATAAATCATTTCCTTTTTTGCATTTGTCAACTAAAAAGAGCCCTCTTTGCATGCCAAGTTATTGAAACGCGGCAAACAAAAGCGGCATAAACGGCAGATGAATTTGCGGGGGTGAGGGCTGATCAGCGAGGCTTTATCATCATAAATAATGGGAGTGATCTTGAATCTCTGATCCCATTAAGAGGCCAGATGTTTAAAGATATCCTCATGAATGGGGTTTAGATAATCAACCTAAGACGAAGCTTTTCAAGCAGAGCTGTTGCACAGTTAAACAATGTGAACTGAAGAAGGATACAAACTCAATCACAATGCAACAACACTGACATGTTGGTATGCTGTTGAATCATCTATTTGTGCACTTTGTAGGCATACTTATTTGGGGTTTCATCTTCAAGACAGTTGTATATGGATAGGATGGAAATACAGGAAGCTGAGGGCAGGGAAATACATGCAATGCAGGTCTCTAGTCAGAATAGAATAGAAAGAAGGGGGGGGGGGCTGCGATTATGTGGCTGGCGTACTATCCGGTCATTCCATGCCTGATTTAAACTTGGGTACGCGTCACGTTGTGCACCGAACGTAGCTGATCCACAAGCTCACAACGGGCCGCACTGCGACGTGTTGTGAGCTTGTAGATGGGCTATTTTCAGCACGCGACACTGGCACGCAACTAAGTACAAATTGGGCTTATTGGTGCACCACTGACACGATGAAGTCAGACTCTAATCATCATAGTCACACCATGTTAGATCCCATTGCTACTCACACTTTCAGCCTGGTGAAGTTCCCTCCAGGATAGTAGAGATAACACGACGGGAACTCGGTCACTCCAAGTTTGGTCACCAGACCCTCCTCAGTGCTCAGAACCCTTCGCACTGCAATGTTCTCATACTGTAAGAGGTCCAGTGTTACCTGGTGAAGGTATCGTACAAGGGCGCACACGCACGCGCGCGCGCACACACACACACACACACACACACACACACACACACACACACACACACACACACGCACAGTGAAAAAAAGAAAAATGTAAAAGAATCCACAGTGGTGTAAAGTAACTAAGCATTTACTCAAGTACCGGACTCAAGTACAATTAGTAACTAAGTACATTTACTCAATACTGTACAATTTTGAGGTACTTTTACTTTACTGGAGTATTTCCTATTTTTTATACTTTTACTTTTACTCCACTACATCTCAGAGTCAAATATTGTACTTTTACTGCACAACAATTACTTGAAAACTTTAGTTTCTAGTTAATTTGAAGATTTTGATTACAAAACAAAAAAATACATTAACCACTTCAGCCCTATTTAAACTTTGGCTATTTGAAAATATGTCTATCGCGACGCGTTTAGAGCTTGCAGATCAGATCTGCTATTTGCAAAAGATTTTTTATCAATTTCATACAGTGCATATGATAACCTGTAAAACGGGACATTCTGCATAATGAGTACTTTACTTTAAATTTTCAGAGTGTTTCTACATTGCAGTATTGATACTTTTACTTAAGTACTTTTCCCACCACTGGTTTTTCACTACTGACCGGCTTATCATGTGGGCGCTATGCAATGCGAGATAATCATATCTTTCAACATTTTTCTAAGTGTCTAGTCCTTCAGCTAACCAGAAAGAATTCACATTGTAGCCAAGGCTGGAATGCAGAGGCTGGAAGGTTGTAAAGTAATGCGTACCTCTCTGCCCACATAGGAACTGGACTCTTCAAAGATCAGAGCCAGGCGTTCCACAGTGTTTGTCTCAAAGAAGCTGTCGATCTCTGCTTGGCTGTGGAGTGAAGAGAAAAGAAACGCATCACACTGGGATGGAATGGCCTTGAAAATGAAATGAACTGAGGTTCAGGAGGAAGAACGCCATGCTATACTCTTGAGCTCAATCATTGCTAGATGTTTGGATCCGATGCCGATCCCACAATTACCGATGTTGTCGATTTGTCAAAAAGTACAAAATTCCTTCTTTTTTTTTAAACATATTTTTTATTATTTTCCAGGTAGAAAATTCAAAAAGGAAAAAGACAAATACGAGAAAGACACATACACAGAAAACTAAAAACTAAAATGAAAATAAATAAAGTAAAGACAAAAAAAGAACGATTGTGTTGAGGTGGGCGTTATAACACAAGGATTAACATATTAATGAATTACATATTTTTTTTAATCAATCAAACTCAGCCTAAGAGAGAAGGTCAGATTCTCGTTGACTATTGTAGTCCAATCTTCCTTGGTAGGTAGTGTGACCTGTGCTGTAGCCATTTCAGAGTGATGGCTTTCTTACAAGCAACCAAACTGATTTTATACAGATATAAGTCCTGGCTCATGAGTTCAACAGGGATTTTTCCCAGATAAACTGTAACAAAAGAACATTCCATTTCTGTTTCAAAAATAGCTCTGATTTCTTTGATAACCTCTTGCCAATAGCTGAATTAAAGGACAGTCCCAAAAAAGTGTGTAAATGATTTGCCATCATTTTACCACATTGCCTCCAACATTGACCCTGTCTTTAACTGCCCTGTTGTAAACTTTTCTGTTTTGGGTAATAAAGTAACGTATTCTTCCAGGCGAATTCCCGCCAAGTCCTTGAGTTAGTAGTTCTTGTTTGACCTTCCCAAATACCATTCCAATCCTCCTCAGATATCTCCAGGCCCGATTCCTTCTCCCACTTCTGTTTGACTTTTATAGTTCAATTGTAATCTGTTATACGTTTGTGATATGAGGTGTTTACTATCCTTATTTTTGTACGCATTCATAATTAAATTGACCAGATTGGGTTCTGTACCCTCTATCTGTTTAATTTCCTTATTGAAATACTCCCTGACCTGGAGATATCTGAAAAAGTAATTTTTCCTAAGATTATAGGCATCTGACATTTGACTAAAGGGAAAAAAATGCACAAAATCTATTCTAATCCATTTTAAAAATTTGGATTTGATTAAAGCTTTTCAGTAGAAAATGTTAAAGTCTAGATCTACAAGCTCATAGATCCGCTATTTCGTTTTTTTTTTTCTTTTGAAGAATTTGGCTTATAATGCCATCCAGAAAAATACAAAACAAAGGACCCAACCAGCCTCTGTTTTTCAGCCTAATGTATACCATTGATCAGTTTTCCAGCCAATTCTGTAATAATTGAAGAAACTATCTCAAGTAATACAACAAGTCTTGGACTATTCTATCACACCAGAGCGAGGTGGCTGCTAGCAGAAATGCAAGGGAGGAAATACATTGCAACTGTACTACAGAAACATCCTGTTTCTGCTCCAGCAATTTCTTGAGTCTCACAATTCAAAAAAGTGTATCTTCATATTTGATATTCTGAAATGAATCATTTAGAGTGTATCTTGATATTTGATATTCTGAAATGAATCATTTAGAACAGTCTCAAGAGTGCATATCAACCCCTGTTGACGTGATGTTTCCATATTTAAAAGAGGAAGAGAAACATACATTCTAACTGAAAAGAAGCATTTTTTTAACTGGAGTTACAATCTACTTCCTGCTTCATTTTCTTCTGTTCAGCCATCACCATATAAACTAGTGTTTCTTCCATAGTATATGATTAAAGTACGTACTCCGTTCATGCAAGCATTCTTTGTGAGTGTGTGTATGAGTGTATATTATGTTTATGTGCGCGGGTCCATTTGGATCCATTTGTACTGTACACTCTCTCAGAGTGAACCAACAGTGAGGATGTGACTGTGTTACCTAGTTGGCTCCAGTGGAGGGCAGGCCGGGGGCCAGGGCTCCTCATGAGTCTCCATCTTGTCTATGATGCTCTGACGGAGGCCTCTCACCTCACGAGAAAAGCCTGGGGGAGTCAGAGGGTACCATTAGAACAATGCCGACGTATAATGGTCTGAGGCTTGTTTCTATGCAGTCAAAGTACAAGCTGGAAATGGACATCTATCTATCTATCTATCTATCTATCTATCCATCCAGACAGACAGACAGACATACAGACATAGACAGACGGACAGACAAATGATCAGATTGCGGCGAAATTAAGAGATTTTGTGATGCATTGAATTGTTTCCTAAGGCATCATAATCAAATGGAGTTGTTGTGAGGGCAGAGATTCACCCTCGTCCTTCTGTCTGTTAAGCATCTCTAACTCTAACTCTCCACAGCTGTTACTGACTGCAGGCAGTCTGAAAAGAACTGCATCAACACAGTTGTTGGACTGGATGAAATATTGGATAGAGGGATAAATGCTTGTGGATAATGTTTCAACAAGATTCTAAAGGAACTGCACACGTACATCTCTTGCTGAGCCTCTCACCTGTGCATAATACACATCACTCTCTTGGTGAAGTGACTTTCATTTGTACAGAAATGTGCTGAATTGTTGAGTATTTTATATGCATTTAGTTTTCTTGCGAAATGCGTTTAGTTTCCATGTGTAGGAGGTTGTAGAGTACAAAGAGTTTGAATGGCCATGACTCAGCTTGCTGCATATACTATAAGCCCAGCTCAGGTTGCAAAATAGGTTTTCAAAACAGAATTATAAAAGGGATTTATAGGCAATAAACCCAATAACAAATAAAGCACAATAAAACCAACAGTGAAAAAGAAAACCTAATCAAAAAAGAAAAGAAAAAAAAGGGGGGGAAGATACGCTCTTTATTGAGAAATGAGTTAAGAGTCAATAAAAAATATTAATTTGTTTAATTGCTTCCTGGTGTGAAGTATTACCTTTAAAAGCCAGTCCCGTAGAATCGCTCTTGGAGTATGCATTGAAGATCTATCAAGTTAGAAAAGTTAGAATTAAAGAGAGAGAGAGAGAGAGAGAGAGAGAGAGAGAGAGAGAGAGAGTGATAGAGTGAAAGAGGAAGAGAGAGTGGGAGAGAGGGGGAGGTGGGGGATGGGTGGCGGAGAAAGGAAGGAAGTTTGAGACAGATTAGATCAGAAGGTTGGCTACCTTCTCACATAACCCCAGAAAAAAAAGCAAAAGTCTTATTGTGTGTGTATTGGTAGGTAGGAGGGACAGGCCTCCTCTCTTCCCACCCTGACCCCCTTAAGTCCTTCTTTTAGTCCAAATGGACTGCAGCTGTAGCAGCTCCCTGGTGAATTCAAACTGAAGGAGCTCTTTCATCCGACAGAGAGAGGGAGAGCAGCCTGGGAGCGGAGAGAGAGCGAGCCGAAGTCTTTACACACAGACTATTGCTGACTAATCACTATGTGCCGAAAGTTTAAAAGACGAAGCTTTTCTGCCATGTTTGCTGCTGATCCTGCAAAAGGTGGTTCTCTCCGCTGAGAATATGGTTACTGCATCTATCTACCCTTATCCAATCTGCATTCCACTGTCATCCGCCATCACTTTCCATTCCTAGGAAGGATTGATCAAGGAGTGTTCAGTGTTATATTAAACTTAGCCTATAGAGAAGAAAAATACAGAATCGTACTCCATATCAGGCATAGTAAAAAAAAAAACGTCAGTCTCCCTAAATTGGAAGAACTTTTGTTTACTACAAAAATGAAATTCCATGCTTGTGTAATTCTGGTGGTGACACAAGCGACGCTTTCCACCCTAGCCAATGAAAAGTATGCAGATCTCATGCCAACAGAATGTTTCCCAATGCCCTGCTAACACAATGAGGCACACAGCTTGGACTGATTGGTAAACTGTTTACAAGCAACAGTATTGTTGTCAGATTATTTTGACCACAAACTGAAAGGTTTTAGACATGCTCAAATTAGCCCTGGGCCATATAACCTGGTCTCACAAACGTGACGCGAGACCAGATTATCCACTGGGATTTTGGGTTATCGTACCGTGATACTGTTTAAATATAGTCTTTTCCTGGACTTAAATGCTGCATTACAGTGAAGTGATAATGAACACAGACTGTTTTGTCATCGTATCTATATTACCAATGATAATTTCATAAAATGTTCTCGTGTAATATAGCATATATAACATATAAAAAATATTGTCACACTTACCGATATAAGTTAAAGTCTCATAAGAACTAAAAACAAGTACACAGATGCAACATGTTTAGCCACCAATCACCATCGTTCAACAATGTGACTGTTTAATGCTGACCTTTATAGTAGGGTACCCTTTGACGCCAAAGCTGGAGCAGATTCTTCTGTTTTCATCTATAGCACAGTCTATGGCTGCCAGGTCCACCGCAGGCTTCCACTCTAAGGACAAGAGAGGGAAAAGATCAGTATACTTTAACTTCTACTGTACAGCACTCAGTGGTGGAAAAGGTACTCAATTGCTTTACTTAAGTAAAAGTATCAATACTGCAATGTAGAAAGTAAGTAAAAGTCAGGAATTAAACATTTACTTGAGTGAAAGTACAAAAGTATTGGCATCAAAATGTACTTACAGTACCAAAATGCAGAATGTCCCATGTCAAGTTTTCAAAGCTTAAAAATCATTTGAGAATAGCAGATCTACAAGCTCACAATGCGTCGAATCGCGACGCATTGTGACCTTGTAGATCGGCTATTTTCAAATGGCCGAAATGTATATAGGGCTGAAGTGGTTAATGTATGTTTTCGTAATAATAATCAAAATCTACAAAGTAACTAGTAACTAAAGTTTCAAAATAAATGTAGAGGAGTAAAAGTACAATATTTGGATCCGAGATGTAGTGGACTAGAAGTAAAAGTATTGGAAATACTCAAGTAAAGTACAAATACCTAAAAAATGTACTTAAGTACAGTACTTAAGTAAATGTACTTAGTTACTTTCCACCAATGACAGCACTACATGGTTCCTTGCACAACATGCTCCAGTACCATGTGTTATGAGTATGACTAAGTGAACTGTCAATATAGCACCATGTCAATATATCAGACAAATGCATGTAATTTGGGGGCGCTGATGGCCTAGTGGTTAAGGCGCATACCACATATAGGCTCTAATGCAGCCTGACAGCGAGTCACAGGTTCGATTTCCGAGCCCGACGACCTCTGCTGCGTGTCACTGCCTGTCTCTCTCTCTCCGTTTCCCGTCACTCTAAACTGTACTATCCAATAAAGGCAGAAAAGCCCAAAACATATCTTTTTTTTTTTTAATGCACTTTCTTGCCTTGGTGAATAAAGATAATAAAGAGATTATTATTATTATCTTGTTTCTCTGTCAGGGACAGTGCACCATTAAGATCTGTATTCATAACTTTAACAATGGAAATTGTTTATCATCTTTTGCACCGTTAACCGCAGGACTCTAAAGGCCAGTTCACACCAATGCAACTCCTTGCAACTCCTTGCAACATGCAACTGCTTGCAACCATCATCCCCAATGGCAGTTGCAAGGATTTGCATTGGTGTGGACTGGCCTTAAAACTGTTTTGTTGCAAGGAGTTGTGACTAGTTGCATTGGTGCGGTCTGGCTTTAAGTATGGCAATGTCAGTCAGACGGTCAGTCCATCCAACATTTTGGTCCCAAACAGGATATCTTGGCCAGGGCCTTTCCTCTACTCTAGTGCCACCCTTAGGCCAAACTTCCTACTGTTGCACATGAACGTCTAATGGGGGGATTGTCATAAAACGTGCTGAGCACATCCATGTTCCCCAGACGATGTACTAATGTTGGTGATCCTGTGCCATTCCTGCAGTCTAGCATCACTCTTCCACAATTTCTACTTGCAACAAGATGTCTTGAAAATCCAATAGGCAGATTGCCATGAAACCTGCCCATCCAGAGGGTTTTTTGGAAACTACTGGCTGGATTGCCAATGGAATTAACTGTGTGAATTTACGAGTGGGCTGTTGTTAGATAAAATAATCATGAACGTTGTCTATAATTGGTGTCACTGGTGGAGATAACACAAAGTCCTGGCCTTACTGAGACTACATTTGATCAAACTTCCTCAAGACATCATCATGATTTCTTCATATTAATCCAACAGGTATGCGGTAAGTTGCATTCATCTCCATATTTCGGTATCTGTGCTACAGTAGTTCTAAGGCATGGACTGATTCAGGGTGCATAGAGAAATTTGACAGCAAGCCAAGAGACAGCTCTTTCCTCACTCTCATTTTGTTGTTCTCTCTCTTTCTCTCTCTCTCTCTCTCTCTCTCTCTCTCTCTCTCTCTCTCTCTCTCTCTCTCTCTCTCTCTCTCTCTCTCTCATAGGGCCGAAATGCCCCATGACCATGTCAGGCCTTCTGCCAAAAATATAAAACTGTGGCCAGTTCTATCACCCTAATTATGAGAAATCCCATTGCTCTGTGATATTTCTCTTGGCTCGGCAGCAGCGGAAGCAATTTTCAAAAAGTACTCTCATGAGATCCCATGATAAGATGGCATGATGATACATAGTAGGGTATATGGGACAGAACAGAATGTGAACTACTAAATCAGATCATATGCCCCAATAAACAGACAGCGACTACAGCCCTGTAGAATGGTAAAGTCTAGCATGGGAGACTGAGTGGAGCTGCTCTTATTGTTGACATGCATGCAGTTGATGCAGGAAACAGACATGCAGCCACAACAGTAATATCGCAAGTTCACGCTTAAAGTTGCAGGAATATTGATGACTTGTCACCTTGTAGGATGCTTTATCGTTTATGCATAACAATACTCATGCACATACCGATGCCACATATGCCTATAATAAGCTATACATAAGTTGAACATAAGATAGGCAACATAATAATAATAATATACAAGTATTACTAGGCTACTTTATAGATAGAAATCAGTTGTGGAAAAAGCACTCACATTTTTTACTTAAGTAAAATTATCAATACTGCAATGTAGAAATACTCAGTTACAAGTAAAAGTCCGGAATTCAAAATTGACTTGAGTAAAAGTACAAAAGTATTGGTATCAAAATGTACTTAAAGTAGCAAAAGTAGAAAGTACTCATTATGCAGAATGTCCCATTTCAGAAGTTTTCAAATGTATTCATGTATAAAACTCGTTTGAAAATAGCAGATCGACAAGCTCACAATGCCTTGCATTGGGACACATTGTGAGCTTGTAGATCTGCTATTTTCAAATGGCCAAAATGTATATAGGGCTGGTTAGTGCATATTTTGCAATAATAATCCAAATCTACAAGGTAACTGGTAACTAAAGTTAAAAGTACTGCAAATTGGAAATACTCCAGTAAAGTAAAAAATACCTCAGAATTCTACTTAAGAACAGTACTTTAGTAAATGTACTTAGTTACTTTACACAACTGCATATGCCTATATAAGCTATACATAAGTTGAACATATAGGCAACATAATAACAGCCAGGTATTACTAGGCTACTTTATAGACAGAAATGCACATGCCCAGTGAAATGAATGTAACTCTTAATCTTTCATGCCAGCAGGCTAAACATCATGGAAGGCTTCATCATACCAACCTTTGATGTCTCTTGCCAGACTCTTATAAACGGGAGAGAACGCAACACAGTGGCCGCACCAGGAGGCGTAGAACTCCACCACTATAGCAGCTGTGTTATTGATCAACATCTCAACATTGTCCGGGGCTAACACCACGATCTGATCCGAGGCGGAGTACAGTCCGGCCGAGGCGGTGTTGTACGGAAGGATGAAACAAAGACACAGCAAACCCGTGGATATTAATAACTCTCTTGGAATGATATGAATGCTCCCCGTATTAATAAGCCGATCGGACGTGGCACGTCGGCCGCGTCGCCGCGCCATCTTCGACTCGCTGACAGACTGTGTCCACGCACCAAGTTTCAGGCTCAGCCACTGTGTGTCAGAAAAGTGATAGAAACTTTTCTCTCTGTCTCTCTATGTCTCTCCGGCCAGCGTTCCAGCGCCCTCCCCCTGGCGGGCTTCATCAACTAGTAGTCAGCCTAGTTGATAGTGTAACAGACACGGTCATCATCATGGGGAAATAAACTTTGCATTAGACTAAGCCAGAGTGTCCGTAGGCATTGGCCCGCCTACTTTACGCTTTCAAACTAGCCATAGATCACACGACGGTCGTCTGTCACGACCGTCATCATGGATGAACTTCAACCTGGTGTTTGCACTCTCTCCATTTTTGGCCCGTACATCTACATAAACGTTCAGATTTCAAATTTAAAGTGCTTAACCCATGACCACAAATGTTAGAATTATATACGGGTCCTCAGAAGTACCCGTATGTTCCGTATTGTTCAATAAAAAACATTTTAATCCGATTGGTGGCCATTTTCTCATAGAGGTGTAATGTATCAGAGTGCAATACACCTCCCAACCGATAGGGTCACGTGGTTGAAAGCATTTGGCGAAATAACTAAGAAAATGGCCACCAATCGAATTAAAATGCTTTTTATTGAGCAATACCGAAAATACGGGTACTTCTGTGAGGCCGTAAATAATTGTAACATCCGTGGCCATGGGGTAAGCACTTTATATTTGAAATTCCAACGTTTATGTAGATGTACGGGCCATAAATAAAAAAAGTGCAAACACTAGGTTGAAGTTCATCCATGACATGTCATGTCATGTCATGATTCAAACTAATGGGAGTGGGAGAGTATGCCTAATGTATCCTAATACGTTTAAATACTACATTTATGGAGGTTTATTCATATTTATTTATTTATTTTATTGACCAAATGACCTATCCCAGTTTTTGGAAGTTAAGTGGTTAATGTATGTTTTGTAATACTAATCAAATTGAAAGGGGGAAAAAAGTAACTTGGATAATTTTCCACATAATTACCCATTCCACCTCTTAAACTGCTCTGATGTGTTTATCTAATTTTAAGAAGAACTTGTGCATGTAATTTAGGAACTTTATGACATGATTTATATATCTTTTATTACAGTTTTTCACCATTGTTAACACACAGAAAGCGCACACCCTTCACTTCATGTATCTAATCACTCAACCCAATTTTGCACTACTTCACACTCCCTTATCTGCATTAGACTCTGACTTTTCTTCTTTACACTCTGATGTCAGTTACACATCACCTTGTTGTCCAAACACTACACACAATGTTCAGTTGTTGCACACACTTCTCACGTAAAATCTCAAAGCATCATCCTACAACACACAAATATTAAAATCTCTAAACATTCAGGTCTGGTGAGCACCTATAGGGGCCTATAACACTGCCCGCCTCCTGGATGGCCTACATGACCTGTTGGTACCACCTGACCACATAGATGACCCACAGCGGATCGATTACGTTGTCATCTGGGACAATGTGAGTTTCCACCGGGCTGCTCAAGTGCGTGAGTGGTTCCAGGACCACCCTTTTTTTTCCCTGTTCTATACCTTCCACCTTATTCTCCTTTCCTGAATCCCATTGAGGAGTTCTTTTCAGCTTGGAGGTGGAAGGTATATGAACGGAACCCACAGAGCCGGGTCCCACTGCTCCAGGCCATGGAGGAGGCTTGTGGCGACGTCAGTGTTGTGGCCTGTCAGGGCTTCATGCACCACTCGAGGCGTTTCTTCCAACGCTGCTTGTACAGGGAGAACATTGCCTGTGATGTAGATGAGACCCTCTGGCCAGACAGGAACCGGAGGCGTGATGCCTAAATCATGTACCGAAATAAAACTTTTTTGGCTGCATATTTGTGTGCAGGCATGGCTCATTCTCCAGAGTCATTGTCATTCATATGGTGTGTTCCATTTCTATGATTGTTTTCAATTTTGCACTTCAGTGTGCTGTAAATGCTTGGTAGTGTGCAGCAAAGGCTTAGTTGTGTGTAGTCAATGAATGGTATGAGTGTGTCATTTGAAAATGGCTATGTGTACCAAATGAAAACACAAGTTCCATTTTGTGAACAGTTAAGTGATTTGATGGCAAAGAGTCATCTTGCGAAAGGAGTGTAGGGTTTAGCATTTTGTGTGTGGTTTTCAGTTTTGTGTGTGCAGTTTTGAGAAAGCAGCTATTGTTTTGAGAAACGTGTGTTAACAATGGTGAAAAACTGTAAACAGCCTGCAGCTTTCCCCTTCCATTTAGCCTACCTTGAATAAATATTGACATTGTGTCATCATGGCCAAATAAAACACTCTCACGATCCTATCTGATATTGTGTTTCAGTGGTGTGCGGAAAAGTCTCAAAATGTGTGTTTCAATGTCCTGGACAATAACATATCGTAATGATCATCATTACTAAATGTTATGATTGAGTTACAGGTCATACAATACTATACAAGGCTGGTAGACCTTGAGGCCATGTCACATATCTATTGCAGTTTGTCCCAGAGTATAAATTCAGATGAAACACAATTAAGAGTCAGAAATAATGAAAGCTTTATTTACAATCTCAAAGTTAATTTTAGTTAACAAATATATACTATGTACATATTTGCAAAGTGAACAGTGATTATTTTACAACAATTAATCGGGTTACAGTGAACAGTGATTCAGATTGGACAGAAGACCGCTGAAATATATTTACACCCATAAAAGAATTGTACAAGTATTCAAGTGCACTACCCGCACACTCTCAGCATTATAAATATTCAAAAACATTGCAAAAGATTACATTTTCTATGTACGTACTTAATTTGATTATCAAATCATTTGTGCCTGTTTTTGTTTTAGAATCAATTGACAGTCTTTTGAAAGTTTAAGGAGAAGCTGCTCCATGGCATAGACTTGTTTCCTGAAGTTAACCATATTTTAATAAAATGGGGGGGAATCAGCATTGTTTTGTTTTACTATCAAGTCACACTGTAGGAGCAACTTCGCTCTACATCATTCAGTTTCAAGCCTCATTGCAATTTCCCACTAATCTTATTCACAAACTACAGCAAAAGGCTAGGTTGTCTGGTCTGCACAAAGGCAACAATGTACAGTACAGTAGTACATGACCAAATACTGCATAGTTAGAAAAAAAAGGGAACACAATTTTTCCCGATCTACAATCAATCAAGTAGACAATCTTAGAGAGTTTGCAGTAAAGCCTTTTGAGGAAAAAAAATCTTGTGTACTAGTCATGTCACTGTTACTGTTACAAACGCCTACAGAGCAGACACCTAAGTCATTCAGCATGAGGAGATTGGTATCAAAAGGTACATTTACAGACAGACAGTTTTTTACAAGTTAAGCCCAATTTATACTCTGCAGTATGACTGTCACACTTGTAGAACATTGTTTTTTTTTCTGCAAGTGACACAGACATGTGATGGGAGTATGAATTAAGCTTTGATTTTTCAGTTTAAATACAGACACGTTAGCCTCTAGTAAAACAAACACAAGTAGGAGGACTTAAAAAGACTTATAAGTCTTTTGTCTTAAGGTCACTTTCTCTAAAAAAAACAGACAGTACGGATTAACAAGCATTGTCACACGTGCTAAAATTAGTTTGTACAAGTCACAGTATTCTTCTTGGATCAAAGTAGTGAAAAGAGCACGACCAAAATAAGGCCTTGAACATTAGCTGTTGACTACTTGATGCTTACACACCCACATCAAATCTATGACCAACACAACACTGCCCATTTGGTGGACCTTAGCCAATGTGTAATGTACGTGTGGAATGAACAGTACGGGCTAGTTCCTGATACGGTACATCAATAACATGAATCACCTGGCAGCTTCGCTCAGAGACAAGGATAATGCAAATAGAAAGTCAATATTACGGAGTCACTGGCCCAACATCGCATTTTCAATGCGAAGTTTGTCAGACTGAGTCGAGGAAAAAAGGCAAATGAGGAGCGTATGAGGAGACATTCAACAGAACTATACTTAGGTAGAGGCTGGCTCATAAGGCTGAAATGTGATGTAACTGGAACACAGTTAAAGGGAAAAGTCGTCCTTAAAGCATCAATGACACAAAGGTAGTAGAGATCCATTGAGACAATAGGTTTAAAAGTTTGAGATATTAATTATGGTCTGTTATTAATATGGTGATGCTACTCTAGGATGAAAGTACAGTATGTCAAAATCCTACTACTAAACTGAAATAGGCACTTTAACTGAATCGGTGAAAGACACAACTGAACTATGTTCAGAGCACTAGCCATTACACATTACTGTATTGTTGTCTTTTTACGGTCAATTCAAAATAGCTGCAGAGCCAATTGTGCAGCCGTATTTAGATGTGGCATACAGCAATCTACTACATGATTGGCTGATGAACCAGGTCCAATGAAATTTCAGCCACAGCAAAAGAAGTAAATGAGGTGCCCGTGGTTAACGTCTGCTGATGTTTACAATATTGACTGGTTTCTCCATTTGTTGGAGGTGTGTACGACACAGCAAAGCTCAAATTAGGTTGTACTATATAATTCTAAAATGATTCTATAATAAAGCCTACCGTCTCCAAGTTGGTGACCAACTAGACATTTGTAGATGGTACCAAGAGACATTGTTGAGAACAGCTTAATTTACAAGCTAATATTTTTGTACTTAAATATTAAATTAAAATAGTTTCTTTAGCCTTTTCTCTCTGTTTACAATAACATTCTTTTTAACCTCTTATACAATGTATTGCCATGTCCACATTCACATTTCTCTTTGTGCTTTATTAATTTCATTTTGCTTTACAAAGTGTTAAAATAATCTTTGTTTTCTACATGTTGACAGCAAGATAACTTAAAATGTTTTCTTTATGCTCTAATCAAATATTTTCCCAATAATAAATATTCAGACGGCAAAATATTTGATACAATAAAATCTGGTCTGTGCGTCGCTCCCATATATTTTTTATCTGATCTTCCATTGCTTTTTTAAAACATATTTGTCAAAATATGCAAAGCAAACTACGATGGCTCTTCTATTCTCCAGTGGACATTACAATACAGTTTGCCATGGAGCAGTCAACTTTAGCAGCAATAATTGACCCAAAACACTAACAAGAAGCACAGTTCACTTCATCAACAAGTCTACTTATTTTGCAACTGGTACAGTTCAGGAGGTGAACCGGGGAACGAGAATATTGTAAAGTTTTAGAAGGCTGGATTGATCGAGAGGTGTTTTGTGTGTAAGACAGAGTGACGTGGTCACTACACATTCTGCTGTCAGCTGGAGTGGATTCAGCAGATTCAACACTGACCATGTCACATGTAGAAAGGTTCCATTAGGAGCTGTACAGCTAAAGAGGTAACGGTTGGGACTGAAAGGCATCTGGAGGTTGCTGTTGGCACATCAGCTACTGGAAGCCCTAGCTGTGGTACTTGAGCTGGAGGGGTTTGTCAGGATGAGGACAGCAAAAAAAGAAAAAAGCTCTCAGGAGAGGGCAGCTCTTTTAGCTCTGTTGTCGTAGATTTGTGTCAAAGCATCGGCGGTGTCCTTCAGCAGTGTGTCAAAGATGCTGTCTGCCAGCTGCATCTTGACAAACAGCTCATCTTCATCGTAGTTGACCCACTGAGCCTCTTCCTCGTGGAGCTCCTGGACCTAGGAGACATGCCGGAGTTAGCAAGCATATGAAAACACAGATTCAAATGTACAAATACTAAGAAATTGCTATAAATGGAAAGTTGCAAGTATTCATTTCAAGACACACTACTGGTATACTGGGGGCAGTAGAATCACTAGGTTGCCAGTTCAATCCCTGTGGGTTTGTGTTGAGATGTCCTTGTCAAGACACTTAACCCATTCAATCCAGGACAGTGTCATTCTTTTTCTTTTTCTTTTTTAGCTATAACCATTATTTTATACTTTGGGCAATTTATTTTGGAAAAATCGTGAAAATTTGTGGAAATCTTTGAATATATATGTTTTTTTTAAGCTTCTGGAGGATTCTACAGTAACGTCTTCTAAATCCTAACAGTTTTTTGAAAAAATAAATTATGTTGCTATAATATCAGTGGTTCTCACTTTTTCATGTCAAGGACCACCCAAAATGATATGTATTTGGCCGCGGACCCCCATCTCAAAATATTTTTTTCCAGGGACCCCATGCAGAAGCAAAGATTTGAGTTAAAAAGGTATATATATTTAAAAAATAGCAGATCTACAAGCTTGTGAGCTCTATGAGCTTGTATATCTGCTATTTTTTAATAGCCAAAAGAAATCTTCAGATGCGTTCCCGGATTGAATGGGTTAAGCCCGACTGCCCCCGATGAGCAGGTTGGTGACTTGCATGGTTTCCTCTGCCTTCAGTGTGTGTGTATGTGTATGTGTGGATGGGTGAATGTAATGCAAAAGTGCTTTGGATGGAGGCACCATGGTTATCATATTTGACTCAAAAAGGAGAAGACAATCGAGTTCTACTCTTACCAGTATGTGATCTACTCGGTCTCGTTTCTTCCTGCCAAATTTGAGCATCTTCTGCCAGTCAGACTTCTGGTTGTGGTCTTTCTTCAGACCGTAATGCTTCAATACTTCTGTTGCTACGAATTCCTGTTCAAGAAACAAATCACACAAAAGTTCAGCCGAACACTTCACACACACACACCTGTAAATTATACTGTACGCTCCACCAAGCTGTGAGAACATTCGACTTGCCTGGACTTTGGTGATGTCTCCGGCAGTCTTGACCTTGTGGAAGTATGAGGAGCTGACCCGCCGAGGTTTCACCCACTGTGGCTGATCGGCGTTAGGGTCTTCGGCATAGATCTCCTGGAGGATCTCCCACGTCAGGTCATACACGGCCTACGGACGGATTTCGAGAACAGTGATTGGTCGATCAAACCAACTAATTTATTTGAAACCTCATTCTTATTCAAGATGCTTGAATTAAAATTATTACATTTATTTCAGCTAAATGGGGCGGTATTGATCCAATTCACAACTTAATAAAGAGCAATAGTCGGCTTTGACCAGCTCCAATCTGCAAAGCACTTTGGCTATTAAAAAATAGCAGATATACAAGCTCATAGCGCGGCACCGAGTGCCGCGCTATGAGCTTGTAGATCTGCTATTTTTGAAAAATCTTGACAATCTGAGCAAATCTTTGAATATATACATGTTTTAAAGCTAAACAAAATAGTGAGAAACAAGCTTTACCTGTCTGTAGCTACGGATGCAGAGGGCCTCCTGGTCCTGCCTATTGGCTTCTTTACCCAGATACTCCGGTGACGGCTTCGGGACGGGCAGCCCCGCCAGGGTCGGCGCGCCCTGCTTCACCAGCTGACAGCTGTCCCAGATCTCCTGCGTAGCGGCATGGACCAGCTTCTCCACCTCCGACGCAGAGTGGGGGACCACCATGGCAGGCTGCTCGGGCAGCTTGGGGGGCAGAGGAAGAGGCAGCTCGGGCCTGGGCGGGGTCTTGACCTGATGCTCTCCACCTGTGGCCAAGCCCCCCAGGGCTGCTACTACAGATGACCCAGACATCACTCCTCCTCCCAGCCTCTCTTCCTCCTCCTCCTCCTCCTCCTCCTCCCTCCGCTTCTGTTCGCGTCTCTGCTGTTCCCGGCGGGAGCTGAGACCAAAGTCCTCGTCGAACCAGTCTTGCTCGTCGCCCAGATCGTCCAGCAGTTCGCGGCTCAGTTCCAGCTCCGCTAGACGCTTGGCGAGCTCCTCTTGACCGCTGGGCCCCAACACTGGACTTTCCTATCAGGACAAAATCAGAGAGAATACAATGAATTTGTTTCAGAATTTAATTGAAGAAGGCATTAGACTAGAATAAATCATTGTCCAATAGTGCCATTGTATTGTTAATTAAGGATATTATGCTTTTGATCTACTGTGAAGAGAGTCTCTTACTGATTAAGTTTTTTTTTTAAAGTTAAAAAACAAAGATCGTCCAATTCAATAAAGTCTGTCAACATAGAAAAGAGTGGTCGTATGGACTTTGGATGTACATATCCTGCAGACTGAGAGGGGGTGGGGACTGAACAAACAAAAACAAACTTTTCATTCATTTATTTAAGGCTACAATCCAGAACCCATTTTAATGAACAACTTATCTGTATGGTAAAGAATGTTAATACAATATAAATAGCACATCTGCAGTGGTTGGAATGGTCTCTCTGCTTTTCCATTTAGAAACCTAGTGTGGGTACTTTTTCTGTATTTTTGTGTTGATATTTGAACTGTTTGGTTGCTACTATATATGTCTATGAATTGAATACCAAGGACCCCAATGGCAACAAGACCGCAAGGACTTTTTTGGACAGACCTTTTAGACAAAGTATTATAAATGTAATTGTGCTGTTTAGATTTTTTGCCTGATAAAATATTCAATCAATCAATCAATCAATTACCTACTGGTTAACAATGTCAATAAAGTTATTTGAAGCAGACCGCAGACCAGATTGGACACAGGATGCATTGCCATCTTTATTGTAGTTCAGTCGTCGCAATTACCTCGACCCGTTGGGAGAGGACAGAAAACTGCTGTGATATTTTGCATGTCTACACAGCTATTCAGCATTTCCAAATTTGTGAATGAGACATTATGTGTTTTACATGTTGATTAAGATCACTAAAACATGAACTCACCGTTCGGTTGCCCAGTTCTGGGGATGACAACTCCTCCTTGTCAGCATCGAGGAAGAAGGGTAGACCATCCTTCTGTTCCACTGAAGAGAGTCTATCTGCCTCTTCATTTTCACTGAACAGGTCTCCATTCATCTGGTTGGCAGCTGCGATTTTCTGCTCTTTGGCTTTTTTAATTTCGGTGACCTGCTTTATAGCATCTTTCATAAAGTTATTGAGGAGCTTGTCTGCAAAAGCGCCAAGCATTTTTCTGTCTCCGCCTTCTCCCTCTGCACTCTTCAGATCCTGAATGACGTCTCTCGAGTCATCGTCTTTGTCCTCTGCAAGAGCCTTGGAGCTCTGCTTCCCCTGGCCTAGCTTGTCCATGTCAGAGATGAGGAGGGTGGTTGGTACATCATCAAACTCCAACATGATGTCGCGACTCCCTCCGTTATGCACTGGATGCCCAGATTCTATGTGATTATGCGAGTCGAGGTGGGCCTTCCCCGTCAGAGGGGTCAGGTTATTCTGGTGTTTAGCTGGATATTCGACCTCATCAGCAGGCTCTTTATCTCTGGACCTGTGCTCTTCATGAATCGTTCCTCCACTTTTAGTCTTCAGATAACCTAGCTGCTGCGGTTTCTTCTCAGCAGTCTCACGTTTATTCCCGTCTTTATCAGACAGGTCGTCAAAGAACGAGTCGTCATCTTCCGTGGTGTCCGTGTAGGTCTCATATTTCTCTGGCAACCGTGTGATTTTGTCTGGGGGAGCGAAGATGCCGTGGCACTCCTCACACTCAAAGTATACCACCCCATCATAGGTGCCATCGTTGCTCCCTTCTGACTTATCCAGCTCCACACCAGCCCAGAACCCATTGGCAAACTTGGTTGGACCTTTGAACTTCAGTGTGCCAGGCTGAACGTTGCTGACAAGAACCCGGTCTCCAATATTGAAGCTGGGCATCTGATCAGGAACTGGGGAAAGTGGCGACTGCGAAGGGGAGATGCTTGGAGAGTAGTTGGCGTTGACGTTGTTCTCCTTGGTGTCGATTCTGGAGTCATTGGTCTGGCTATGGAGTTCTAGTAGCCTTCCGGAGTGGTGGCTATCACCATTGACTGCAGAGCGGTCACTCAGCTCCTCAGCAATGTCCTCCTCCACCTCATCTTCCTCATCTTGGCTGTCATAGGCTGGGGACCTGCTATAGGCGTCCTCCTTGGAAGCTCTGATCTCTGGACGGGATGGCGGAGAGGTAGGCTTGGAGCTATGGCGATTTTCCCTGGGCGATGACTCTACGGACGACTCAAAGTCATCGTGGTAACCATCTGCAGAGGGATGAGAGGCCTCCGCATCCTTAGTCAGTGGCTCCTTCTTGGAGGAGAAAGCAACTGAGTCTGGGGAGTAGGAACGGCCATTTGAAGAGACACCGTTGTCATGAAGTGTCGAGGTATCCACAGCAGTCAAATGCGACTTGCTTGAGCGGGAAACCAGAGATTTGACACCCTCTTTTTCCTCAGATATCTCCCTTGTCTTCATTTGCACATCTCTATCCAGGCCAATAGAGGGAGAATATCTGTGTTCTTCACTCTTGGAGGAAGGAATATGGGCAGATACAGAGAGCTTCTGTGGGTCACTGGGTCTTTCCTCGTGGTCTAGTTTGAGAAGACATTCAGAATGCTGATCCTCAGATTTATAGCCCACTTCTTCCTCAAGCTCCTCCTCAATGACTGACCTATGGTTAGACAAAGCCTGGGATTGTCCACTCAGAGACCTGGCCTCCCTGGATGCAGGCATGGAAAGATTCTCTGAGGAGAGCAAGCGTCCAGAGCCTGTGGCGGGATGCTCTGGGCTGCCGTATACTGGGGTTGGGGTAACTGTTGGTGGGTCCTCATCAGACTGCTCCTCAGCCAGCGAGGTGGATCTACTATGACCGGGTGAGGTAAGGTCATCTGCAAACAACAAAACAGCAGAACATCCAGTTTTCAGAATACAAATGAAATAAAAACAAGATAAAATAAATGCTGTGAAGATCACGAGAAATAAAATAAATGAAAAAACAAAAAAAATATTAAACAAAAATCCCACACCCACCATGATCCAATGGAGAATCAGGGTAGATCCTCTTAGCGTCTGAGGTAATCCCTCTGCTGTCCTCAGTGCTGTGGAGGAGGCAAAGATGTTTCAATGTAAACCTTTTGAAGGCTCCTCTGGTTTACATAATGAAGCCTAATTTATGATTCAATGCACGATGTGTGTCGCTCAGAAATAACTGATTTATAAGCTAAAAATGCTACTTTGTGAATAAATTCAGGCTCAACACTCTACATGTTGGTAGTGAATGTGCAGTACCTGTGTGGGGGAGGTGGTTTGATTCTGGGTTTCTCAGAGGTAGAGGTGGGTGCTTTGATCTGGGGTTTGGCAAAAGGTGTTGCATCTGGCTCCTTATTCAGCTCTGCCTTAGTCTTCTCTATAAAATCATTATAGGACTGTGCAGAAGAAAAAATAAAAACATTTTATTACAGGTTAATATATACCTTGTAGAAATGAACATGGAACATGGATAAGAGGAGACGTACTTGCACACACACACACACACACGCGCGCGCGCGCGTCCAAATTACGCTGCACTCACGGGTAAGGCCGCGCCTTACCCTTTACACGCCCCCCACGGCCGTCCTCAGTGTTTGCTATGAGAACATAGGCCAACGCAGTTATATATCAAGGCGATAACGCGACGCCGACGCAATTATTATATTTATACTTATATTACACAAATGCCAGGTCAGCTGCCCCTCTTAGATCTTTTAGATCGCTTTTTAAAAAACAACTTTGATCAAAAAAAAGTTACTTCTATACTTCTACAAGTTCTACAAGTGAATGCGTAGAGGAGAGGTGAGTCACCAATTCATTAACATGCTAATCATCGTCTCATCATTATCGTCTTGGGTCATCGTTCTGCAGTTCGTTATTGCTATTGAGTACATTAAGTACATCAAATGGCATGCGAATGCATAGAGGTGACTCACCTCTATCCATTGGTTGCGCTTCAATGACAATAGCTGCACCTTAGCATGTTAATGAAATAGAAAGATGATCCAAGACGACTCACCTCTATGCAATGCATTCACATGCCATTTGATGTAATCAATAACAATAGCAGAACGATGAGTAATTCATTCATTAGAAAGATGGGTGGCATATAGACCTACTTAATATTATCCTACAATTTAGCAAGACTAAAAAGCGGCACAATTACTTCAGACTAAACATGCATTCATTGGAAAATCGTCTAGAAGAGAAAGGGGGGAAATAATAACTGTGAAAGACAAACAGAAGGGCGATCTAAAATAACTTAGAGTGGCATTTAAGTAATATAAGTATAAATTTGGACGCATCGCTGTCACTCAAGACGGCCGTGGGGGCGTGTTTGGGTTCAAGGGGAGCGGCCTTACCCATGAGTGTGGTGTAATTTGGACACACGCCACACACACCACATGTGGTTGACAAGTACACCCAAACAAAGCTAGCCTAAACACCAGTTCACCAGCCTACACACATAGCACTTACCTCCAGCTGCTTCAGGAGGCTAGCTTCCTGTGCCTTCAGGCGCTCCTTGTTCCTCTTCTTCTGTTCCTTCTTCAGCTGGTACGCCATAGACTTGCGTTTCCTCAGCTCTTCCTTCAGAGCCCTGATTCGGCTCTCAATGTCACTCTGGTCTGATACGGGTTCTGGAGGAATATTTACATGTACATGGTAAATCACAATTAGAATGCCAACTCGGTGCCAGAATGCTGTGAAGAGCAACTTCGTGGCCCCTGAAACGCAATCAAACCGAGTTCATTTTTAGGCATGTTGCTTTGCCTGGGCCTTCACTTCTACACAATGAACAACACCAGAGAACCAACCAACATTGGTGACTGAAGTACTAGTAAATACAGTCCCACTGGTCTTCTACTTCTAAATCCCAACAGTATTCAGAAAACAACGTATGTTTCTATATCAGTGCTGCTCAAACGTTTTCATGTCAAGGACCCCCAACATTATATGTATTTGGCCGCGGACCCCGTCTCAAAATATTTTTTCCAGGGACCCCCAGAAGCAAAGATTTGAGTTAAAAATGTTGGCTTTAAAACAATATATATTCAAAGATTTGCACACATTTTCACGATTTTTCAAAAATAGCAGATCTACAAGCTCGTAGCTCGTATGAGCTTGTATATCTGCTATTTTTGAATAGCCAAAGTGTAAAATAATGCTACACTTAGGCTCAAATCAAAAGGTGACACAGATGCGTTCCAGGTCTTAATGGGTTAATGTGAAGGTTGAAATGCCAACTTGAAACTGTGGATAAGCAGTGACGATGCCATTTCTACCAGCTAGCAACAGTCATGGGCCTACAACACAACTATCTCTGCGTGTGCTGCAATAGTGCAATACAAACCATCCTCTTTTCCCATCACACAGCTAAGCAGGTTAAGTAACAGGGAAGTGCTCGCATAATGCATTCCTGGCAGCATCACATTATGCCTAACCACACTGTGCCAGCAATATACTGTAGCTCCTCTCTCTCTCTCTCTCTCTCTCTCTCTCTCTCCGTCTCCCTCATCTTTTCATCCTGTCTGCTCTGAGGCATCATGATTAACATGTAATATCTATCCGTCAATTTCAAAACTTAAGGCGAGGATGTATCGCTAACTTGTGCGTTGGGGGGAGGCTGCAACTCACCAGTCTGTGTGGCTGTGGGGGTGTCGGTGGAATGGGTTTTTGCGTTGCCGGGGGTCCGGGAGGCGGTGCAAAGCTGCATCTTGGTATTACTACCGCTGATATTTGATGGAGAGGGAGCAGTGCTGAGGCTGCCTTTGGCTGGAACAGACTAGGCAGAGTGCACAGAGAGAGAGGAGGAGAGAGAAAGAGGAGGGTTCATTCGGGATATGATGAAGTGGTGGATGATCAGATTTATGTTTGTTAGTGCACAGTAACAAATAACATATGACCCATTCCGTGTCCCATACTCGGGAGAAGAAATGCAGCGTTACTGTGCCGTGCAGCAGCAAAAACAAACAATTACACACTAGTGACATTCCCATGTGGAAAGCCTTGTTTGAAGTATCTATTTTTAAAGCTCATTGACAAAGAGTCTTGAAATTCCCCTGCAGCATCTAAACAGGATTCCGCAGTCTAAAGGAGGCTGGATGAGAGTTTCAGGACACAGATCATATTCTCCACACAGGAGCACAGAAGTGACTTTCATTGAGAAAGTCGTTCACTCTACCCTTCAGCAAAGTGATAAAGAATGCAAAAAGGCCAAACTAACTGCAACCCAAAGAAACAATAAACACCCTAAGAACAGAAACTACTAAAGTGGGTTGCACAAATTGAAAATAAAAAAGATATTGCTGGTCAATTTTAAACACGACAAAAATCTCTCTTCGAGAAGCTGGTGATAGGAAAGACTGGGCCAAATTAAGAAATCAACTGTATTATGGCAGAACTGTCCATGAAAGGAGAATCACATCCGTGCTTACTGGCTTGCTAGGTGATGGAGAGGCGGAGGTGAAGTCTTGGGAGTAGTTGTTTGAAGGGCTGCTGTGGATGGAAGCTAAAGGTGTTTCAGGGACGGAGTCAGGAGGTGCTGTGGATGGACTGTCTGACACCTGGGCTGCTGACCTCTCTGTGTGAATACTGGAGTCAGGTGTCGCAGAGGAGTAGTCACCCTCACTCACACACTCTGTGGACATGGAAACAGATTGAACCACTTAAACCCTCTATTTTTACTGAAACAGGCAACTACTTACACCAATTTTTTTCTCTCTACACTACATTTCTTCGCCAAAAATCACAAGCTCACCATGTGTCACACTTGTGAGCTTGTAGATCGGCTATTCTGGCTAATGTTCCCCTCAGAAAATGGATGCTGGTGTTCAAGAGGTTAAGCTATTAAGCTAAATTATATAACCTGTTTTATACTTTGTCGTACGGCGGTGTAGCGCAGCGAAAATAGCCGATCGACAAGTACACAAGGCGTCACGATGCCAAGCAGTGTGAGCTTGCAGACTGGCTGTTCTCATTATTTTTGTTAACTTTGGATTTCTTTTTGACATGTTCAGCTATGATAACAGGCCCAAAATAGGGACGCCAGGTTGTAAGTGGTTAAAAAGTTAGTCGTCGTCTCATTTATTCTTTAATTACGAATGCCTTTATTCAGTGTTTCTTTCATTTCGCAGTTTATTCTGCCATAAAGCACTTATGTAAGATATATTTTGAAAACGGCTAGATTAAGATAATTGTTATTATAACCATAGCATGCCATTGTTGTACATGACCTCACCTTTCTCGCTGTCAGTCCTGTGTTCTGGGCTGTGACGCTGGAAGTTGGAGGAGTGACCGACGGCCGGGCCGTCCCTGTCCCGGGACCTCTTGCGGTCCCAGGCGGCGAGGGCCTCCTGCTCCATCCTGCGGACCTCCGTCTCCTCCTGGTCCAGTCTCTGCTTCCACTCCAGCAGCTCCTCGGCATGTCGACGCCTCTGCATCAGCTGCTGCTCCCGCTTGGTCAGAAACCTGGAGAGACGGAACGGGAACGAATGGAAGGAGAGAGAGAGAGAGAGAGGTGGATAGAAGAGAAAGAGGGTGGTGGTTGGACGGATGGATGGACAGAGGGATGGATGGTTGGAGGAGCGGAGGATGGTAAAGAGGAGAATAGTCAAGAGGGTAGGTAGATGGGACATATGGAGGGAGGGATGGATCAAGGTAATTGGTGGGTAAAGAGAAAACGGTTGAGAGGGGCAGGTATGAAAGTTAAGGCAGGGAGAAAGACGAGGGTGTGAGAAAGGTGGAGAGAAACAGGTATGGGGATGATGGAAAGAGAGGAACAGAAAAGGGCAGAGAAAGGATAAAAACAATCAGGAAGTGTTGAGCGATTGTTACACTGCAGAAGCAAGCAGCCCCCAACCACCCAGACAGACGAGACCCTTTTCACTGCAAACTCAACCTCAAACCTTTGCCCCCCCCCCACACACACATACAGTACATATCAAATCCATGCTTTCATGTCATTTACAAGGATAATCAATCTGATACCAAAGGTGTCCCAAGTGGCCTCTGAAATTCTTAAGACAAAACGGTATGCATTTTCACAAGACAGATCACACAGGAGAAACAAAACTGCATCCAGTAAAAGGTATCCAGGTTAGAGTCATGCATCATGTTGAAACAAAAAGACATGATTCTTCGGTTGGTTGGACTCACACGCACAACCCGAACATACATACATATGTGATTGAGTCAATACCAGAACCAACCATACCCGAGTATAACAGGAATCAATCAAGCCTCTATGGGTGTCTCTTTGGTGTGACCTTTCACTATCACTCTAATGACCAAAAATAACACAGATGAGGGGAAAAAGATATAATTAGGAGTGAAACAATTAATCGAATAATCGATTAATCACTCCACAGAAAATTCATGAATCGTTTAGTTGTGTATTATATCAAATCATTCTGTGTGCTATTTACAACTTAACCAAGATATGAATGCTTGTCATTGTTCCATATTATACCATCATTGCATGGTCTAAATGCATCAGTTAATGAAATAATAAGACAAATCATCGACAGATTCATTGATTATGAAAATTGCTAGTTGCAGCCCTAGATATAATTCTCTCTTTGCCAACCATGTGCAATGTGGACCATCTTTTCCTTATGATTATCTATGCAACTTTTAACTTTTTGGGTGAGAAGGCTTATTTTAGGCTTTTATCTCACCTGAAAGATATATAACACCTTCAAAAATATGTTTAGATTTTGAAATATGTCTAGATTTCATAATTTTACACCTTGGATCTGTCCTTAATTTTTTCTGCAAATAAATGTAACAAATATTGAAGACCACATTCATACAGAGGTGCCTATTCAAACAGATGAACAGTCAGATGTACGTTAGACAGTTGCTCTCTAAAGTGTCCTTCCACAGCTGCAAGTGCCATTACAGTGTAGTATTATTTAGCTTTGATCTAATTTAGAGGCCTTCTTCTTGACCTAATGCATACTGATGACAGGCCAGATTCAGAAGGGCCTGGCCAGGGGGCTCTTTAAGTGTCCTAAACAAATTCTATTAGAGCCACTGGCCATCTGTACATATTAACCCATCCTATGCAACAGTTACCTAATAAGAAGGCCTAGTGAAGATTTACTGGCTCATTAAAGATACTATACGGACCATTCGGTCTCTGCTCTGCTTTCTGCTAAGGATGGGGTGCGATTTCTTGACATTTGATCTCATTGACTGCACTGGGACTAAACAGCGAGCAACCACAAATGGAGAGGAGTTGAGATGCACTGCAACGTTTCATTCATGAATTCTGGTTTTACATCAGAGAGAGAGAAAGAGAGCGGGCGGCAAGAAATAAGTCACACAGCAAACACCACGTGGAAACTGGTGAAATCCCAGCATTCAAACTGAGATTACCCTCCGATAAGGAAGACTCTCCTATTAAAATGAACCTGACCTTTGACATTCACACAGAGGCTTCAACTCCCCTATTTAAAGGATGTCTTCACAACAATTGTACTTCCATGCAACCAACAGTGACTTTGCATGCAGTGCCCAATTGAACATTTTACAAATTAATAAATAATCAAATAACATGAATCAAAATGAAAATATTTTATGTGGCAAAAATAAAGGTCAGCTCATTTCAACAAGGTGGCATTCCTCAGGTGATTTTCCAGCTTTGACTGAAACCCACTCTCAATTCAATCCTGAAGAAAAAAACACCCAAACCAAAAACGTAATAAAAGAAAACGACCGCATCCAAGCACACTCACCCTCCCTCCCCCAGGTGCCAGTGGTAGTGGCTGAACACAAGCATGCTCCATGGGGCAGGGGGTGAAGCGGGGCAGGGGATGGAATGGGGAAGAGGTAGAGAGAGCACTGTACAGTACCTGACCAACTGGTTGTAGATAAAGAGCTGGAATTTGGGGTGAAGGTTGGGGAGACAGACACTGAGGGAGGCCCAGTGTTGGGCCGTGAACACAGAGAAGAAGTAGTGCACAGGAGAGCAGAGTCTACAATACACACACACACACACACACACACACACACACACACAGTACACAAGCACAAATTTACACACACGCACACGCATACACACAAGACAGACATCAGAATGGCCCAGGAGTCACACACAAACAGTGTGGAAAACAAGAATAAAAACGTGATAAACAGCGAACAACAGTGAAAACAAAAAGACATATGGAACACAGGACAAGCAGAAAGAAAGAGAGAGAAGAAGAAAGGCATGAGTACATGTGGTTTTATTACACTGAAGGTATATGAGTCCAAGGGGTTTTTGTGGTAGCACGTCTGCATGGCTTTGTGTTCTGATGCGGTTAATGGCTCATTTATACTTTGTCATATGGCCATGTCGCTCAGCGAAAATACCTGATTTTCAGCTATAAAACCTTTTTCAGTAGAACATTTTTGGTGAGCGACAGTCATACATACATTCAAGTATAATTCAAGCTTAACAGTCCTGAAAACGGTCTTCTCAACCAGTTTGAAGATGTGTCTGCTTGCCTTCAACACAGTGTCAGTGCAAGGTTTGATGTGGTTGATGGCTAACCTTCAAGGTGAAGTGAGTACAAAGGGGGTTTTGTCAGTGACAGATACTAAATTGATTAAGGAATTACTACAGATTAAAGCAACAAGGAATTCAAAAGGTGTTTTGTCAGTGACCGATACTAAATTGAATAAGGAATCTCAACTGATCAAAACACCAAGGAGTTACAGAACCTGGCTATTCATATTGTTAAAGTTTAGTCATCGGTTACATAACCACTTAAGCCTGACACTTCATACGACAAAAATAGCAGATCTAAACACTCACAAGGCATCGCAATGCAACAAGCTGTGAACTTGTCGATCGGCTATTTTCATTGTACAACACAAGCATAAGACGTGCATAAATTAAACATCCTGTAGGCCTAGGCTATTTTTGAGCTACATTCCCAAAATGGGGGTGGCAGGGTTAATGTGGTTATAAGTTGTATATATCAATTCCAGCAGAAACCATTCATTATGATCAACGATGATCAGGGAGAATAGAGAATGATAGACAGAGGGGGAGGGGTTAAAAAAGCAACAGACTGTTTATGCACCAAATGTAAGCAAACAAACGGATGCAAGATTAGAGGCCTTTTGAGCCAACTTAGTTCAATGTTAGACACACGTTTCACTTTATAGCCTAAACTCTGCTAGTAATGGCCAGGGTCTTTGTGCTTGAGAATTTGTCAAGGTCGGAGTACAAACCCAGAGAAATCTAAGCCTAGCGATGGCATATAGAATTCCAAGGTGGTCCACGCTGTGACGGAAGACCAAGTTACAAATCCTAAACCCCAGAACAATTCACCATTTGTTAGCACGGTCTAATGCCTAGTTGTGGGAATTAAATGATAGAAGTAAGCAGATTGCATGTCCACATATGGCAAGTATATTATTTAAATACTGTAGTATCTTATTTAGGCAGATGCTAGGTTTGATGTCTACACCTGCTACTGTGTAGCACTTAATTTGTTTTCTTGCTACTCTATTTACTTGACCGCTTACCGCGTTGACATGCCGTTTACTCTCTGATCTTGCACTTTGTAAATAGCTCTGGATAAGAGCGTCTGCTAAATGCCAGAAGAGTCATGTGTAAATTGAACACTATGTAAAGGACAGGGGTGTTAGTAACACAAAGTCTACATTGACCTAACCAGATTGTTGGTGGGCTACAGCAGATAGACAGTAGACAATGTAGGGCTAGTGGTTGTTAAGATAAATGACAAAATTCATAAACGTACATATTCATTCCCAAATCAGTGGAAAACATCCATCTCCTGGACATTTATTGCGTTATGTTTAGTACTAGAATATGGGACTGGTAGATGTAGAGTTAAGGTTGTGCAGAGCTGAAGTTAGTGTGAGGTAGCTCTCAGTGTCGACGCTAGTCAAGTCTAGAGGAACAACAAGGTGGAGCATGCTTATATTCACATCCACACCACAGCATTTGAACACCAAGAGAAAGAAAGGCAGCATTTAGCGCCACCAGCTTCTTGTCAGCCAGACAAGACAAGACCACCGCACTGAATTCAACGATACAACCATCAGTCCCCATAGGAACCGAGGTACTGTAGGCACCAGTAACCAAACTCAACATTAACCTTTCAGAGTTTAGCATAGCTCATTATGCAGAAGAGCATTTTGAACTAAAAACAAAAACACATTAAGCCCTGTATTCCTCCCAAAAACGGAGTATTTTTATATAACGTGTTTACAAGCAAAACAGAAGTAAGTCCCGGGGGGGTGAGGCAGGAAGGAGAGCAGTACACCTGCAGTTAGCGCTGTTAATAAGAGATGGTGAAAATCAATAGTCATTATTCCTCTGACAAACCATCTCAAAAACACAGTAGAGGAGTTGATCCATGGCTGCCATGGAGACAGCTCCTCTAGTGCATTTTATTAAGATGTCCTATAGATATGAAAAGCAAATACATTAAAAATAAGACTTTTGAGATTCCACCAGCAGAAATTGGCAAAAAGGATTGCAGAAGGAACAGAGTAATGGTCTGAGGACTTAAAAGTAAAAAAAACTAAACGTTACTTTTCATCCATGTGAGAGCGCATCTTCTTCAGCTTCTGCATGATGCTGCTGGTCTCGCTGCCAGAGATAGAGAGGGGAGGAGAGGGGCTGCGGACATCACTGTCTGCCAGCCTTGTGACGGGAGAGGCAGCTTCAGACACCGGGGTCTCGGACATGGGAGTCTCCTGAAGGACGGATAGAAAGACACAAATGGACAATAATAAGGAGAAACGACATTGAGGAGAGACATGTTACAAAGCTGTACAACATCGCCACAGTTTTCTTTTTGTCATAAATATCGATATATATATTTTTAATCGAAACATTTCAGATTGAAGTGGGTCTCTCTCCATCATAGTCTTAACCATTTAAGCCTTACATAGTTTGTTGTATGAAGAATAGCAAAAATAGCAGATCTAAAAGCTCTGCCGTGAGCTTTTAGATCGTGACGTGTTGTGAGATTGTACATCTGCTGTTTGCTACTTTTAACAAAAAAACGACATGGCCAAAATAGGAAGCCAGGTTGAATGTGGCCAATTATTAAATGGATGAAATTAGGGGTACAATAGTTAATCAAACTATTTTTTATAATCAATTATAATAATAATTTAATAAAAATAATCAATTCATATTGATTAATAATGGATCTCTATTTTGGGGAACAAAATAATGAAAAAATGAAAATAGCCCATCAACAAGCCCACAATGTGGATGTGACACGTTGTGAGCTAGATGAAATGGCTCTAACATTGTTGTGTATGTGACTTTGTTATTATGGACAGATAGGCTTGGAGGCCACAGTACTAACAGGCGGTGCGTCTCCTCCAGCACATCTGAGCCGCTCCTTCAGTCTGAATGTGGAGGTTCTCATCCTCTCAATCTCCTCCTGTTGCTTCAGCAACAGCTGACGCTCCTTCCTCGCTGCCTTGTTGGCTTCCTGGAGACGTCTGATCTCAGCCTAGAGAGAGAGTCACAGAGATACAGAAAGACAGACAGACACACACAAAATGATATAAAGAACATCATTAGTCTGTAATGAAGGGGTCACTTGTGGGCAGTATTTGGAAGACCTTAATATTGACTCGCTTTGTGCAGAATCCAGAACTTGGTTGTCAAAAAGATTTCAACTGCATGTCCCTCTACTCAGCTACAGTATGTATTACATTCATTGTTTAACCACTTAAACCCTATATACTTCACCAGGGGCCTACATTTGTCCCTCTAGTCTACAACACAGCTCGTTGCGACGTGTTGTGAGCTTGTAGATCTGCCATTTTCGGCGAATGAGGGGGCCAAGGATAGACTCCTGGGGGACCCCGGTCGGTCAATGACGTATATAAGGTTTAAGTGAGGTTAATGCTGTCAATTTGAAACAGACACTCAGCTGTACGACTATTTAAAGTGAACTCTCACTAACAATAAATATGGTGTTATTTCTATGCTATGTTGTTGAATTGAATACATACAGTAGGACCACAATGGAAACAAGTCCCCAGGACGTTTTTGTGTTATCCTTTGAGCTCAAATGTCTGACTGTACCTTGTGCTGTTTACATCTGTCTAATAAAGTATTCAATCAATCAAAACAGACTCCACCCCAACTACTGTACCTGCTCCTGCTGCAGCTTCAGCAGCAGGCCCCTCTGTTTCTTCCTGATGGGGGGCATCTTGTCGTCCTCCCCCTTGTCCCGCAGACTCTTCTTCTGGTGCTCCAGCCAGGCCAGCTCCGTCTTGGTCTTCTCCTTGAGGGCCTTCTGGCGGAGGTGCAGCAGTGAGCTCTGGTGCTGGAGGCGCACCTCCTCGTCCTTCATGTACTGACGTACCATGTCCATGGTGAACTGGGAGAAGCTGTCCTGGCCGCCTGAAAACGCTCTGCTCACGTCTTGAGGCTGGGCGTGGGGGGTAGAAAACAAACAAATAAACATTAGGTTGGGGGGTGAGGAGAAAGGTGAGGTTTTGAGGGGTGGTGGCACGATTAGCATCCCGATTCTGGAGCCAACATTGGAAGAAAATAGCAAATTGATGCGTTGTGAGCTTGTAGATTGTCTATTTCCGGCGAAGACATTTAGTGTACAGCGAAAACAAGAGGTGGCCTAATATAGAGCTCTTTGGGAATCCGGTCAACTAAGTATGGAGTTTAAGTGGTTAAATAATTGAGACTCAGGATTGATGAATAGGAAGAGCAGCATGAGGATGAGAACGGTAGGGCAGGAATATATACACATAAAAATAACAATTCTAAGTGGAGGGAGGAGTGTACACGAAATGAAAAACAAGAGAGAAGTGAAAAAGATCTTATCAGACTTCCAATACACAAATATTGGTATTAAAGTCTACACAAAACCAGAATACACAAACAAGGTCAACACAACAGAACTGATGACGGGAAATGTCACCGGCGCGAGTTTACCCACCCCTCCCATTAGCAAACAGTGACTCAACTGGTGTGTTTGTGCCAGTGAGCGTGTGTGCGTGTATTCACGCACACACGCTCAATACCCTGAGGAAGGCAGCATGCCTGCCGAAACGTTGGTTTTATTCTCTCTCTCGTCCGTTAATAAACAAAGATATTGGCTCTGAATCTACGAGTGTGTGGCTACTTTTGATCTCCTCTCGGTCCTGCACCTACAGCAGGCACCTAATAAGGGATTGGTGTGCGTGTATTAACACAACCCTCTCACCTTAGAGCCGTCACACGTCGCCGAGGTCAACGTCCTGTTGTGATTGGCTGGCTCCTCCTCCGAATCCTCGCGGGGGCGGGACTTCTTCTCCAAAGTGCCACGGCGGTGCGCCTCAGAGGGCAGAAGGGAGCGGAACGAGCGCTCCTCGATCTCGTCCTCCGTCATGGACTCGTCAAACTTCAGGGAGCACTCTGTTGCTACCGAGGTGCTGTCTGCTGCAGACACACAGATCAAAGCGTCACCCACCCTTAGGTCACTGGTTTAAACGCTTAAGCCCTATTTCATGTTTCTGCTATTTTTGACGTTGACAAATCTTCTCTAATGGGGGTCCGTGGCACAATTTTATTTAATGGGGGTCCACAGCCAAATAGGCCTACATATCAATTTGGGGGTACTTGACATAAAAAAAATTGAGAACCACTGGCCTAGGTAACCTTCGGAAGTGTGTGGAGTCTGTTTGGCTACACAGTCATGCTGTCATGTATATTGTGTGTATTTTAGGATATTAAATGGACAGCATCATTCTGTTTATGTGCATTTCAGTTCATTATTGATGGTTATCATAGTCTATATAGACAACAATAATAAACAAAGATGGAGTCCCTCCCAATCTCAGGAAGGACACTCTAACCACATGGCCACTGAGCTGGTGAAAGTGCTAAAGCTTTGCGGGTAAAAGAACAGCTCGCCAAACAGCTAGAGAACTCTTCCTGGGCTGTACCTTTCTCCTCCACCATGGAGGTGATGCTGTCGGTACGGAGTGAGTCGTCCGCCCCTGTGGGGGCGTCGTCCTCCACCGAGCTGCTGCCCGCCTCCTTCTCCCTGCTCAGACGTGGACTCCTCTCCTCCGCTGCCTCCTTCCTCCGCTTCTCTTCTGCTCCATCCTTTCTCCTCCGCTCCCTCTGGTCTGATGGGGTGAGCTGCTGCGGGCTTGGGTGGCTGCTGGTGTCTCCTCCGCTGAGGATGCAACAAGGGAGGAAAGAAGGTTTAGTGACTAAATAAGAAAAAGAGGTTCAGCATCAACAATGTGTTTTCTCAGTGGAGTGCTTGGATGTGCAAAAAGGTAGCACATCCAAGATGGATGTGCTACCTTTTGGGGATTTTTTAAATTCCTACTTTTTAAGGTTTAGTGACTGTTTGTTTGTAGCTGGCCCTTACACGATCACACTACACATAAAGCCATAAGTAACATTCTGAATTGGTGCGAGACGCCAGGGACCTGATTTCATGAATATCTAGATCAGTGAATCTCAACCTTTTTTATTTCAATTACCGCCTGTTTGATATGCATTAGGCCACAGACCCCCATGATTCTTATCTCTGGGACCCCAATGTACACAGTAAAATCCTCAGTTTTCATTTAACAGACCTGTAAGGACCATTTGGTTAACTATAAATGATTTAGCTGGGGACCCCCTAGAACATCCATGGGGGTCCCTGGACCACAGGTTGAGAACAGTGTAGTGGTGGAAATGGTTACATGCCTAAACCCAAACAGGCCTACATAAGAGGTCTACTGGTACCTGAGGTTGGGTCTCCTGGAAGACAGGGAGTCAGAGTGACTGAAGCTGTGCCGGGGAGAGAGGGGTTCATCTGGCCTCGTTCTGCTGCCTGACACCTCACTCCTGGAACTAGAAAAGGACACACGGTGAGCATTTTTCTTGGAATAGAGATTTAGACAACGTTGTTCTAATAGCTTTCATTATGTGCTTGAATCCCACTGTGTATGCAGCTGTGTGTGAGAAATGGCACAAGTGATGGCACATCGCAAACGGCACAAGTGAAAATTGCATAATAGATATCTACGTGAGTAACGTATAACAGCAGGAGAGAGATGTTCATTTTCAAAGAAATGGAAACATAATCAGGACTCTCAAACAATTAATCATTGATGTATTTCATCAATGTAAATCAAAGTACTGAGTCCCAGGACCCATGGGTTGTCTTTTATAGGCAGGGGTGCACATAACTGGTGCGCAGGTGCGCATGCGCACCCAAAATAAAAAATGCGCACCACATCAGGCGACGCGAGGCGCTTTTGCGCACCAACAGCTGGGACAGATATTTCCAAGCTTTTATGTTTTAGCAAAACTAAAAAATAAAAGGCTGGAGATCGAGGCTAGGAATTTACTTCCTGAAGCCACACTCACACAATCACTCTAAAGCACCCGTCGGCCCCATGTACAGCGTCGTCTCGCATCGCCTCGCATTGCCTCGCTCCGTGCACGCAGCCAGCAGCGGCTGTTAGAGGCACTCGTCACCGATGATGAACGCACCGTAATGGCGCAAAATATGCCGTGAACGTCCCAATCTGGCGGATAAAATCAGCGCAGCAGCACAGGGCACCAACCTTGGAGGCTTTATCTAACTGCGTGAGAAAAAAAACGGCGAAAATCGGCGGAATTTAGAAGCAGAGCGTCCTTTTTTTCTCGCCCCCCCCCCCCCCCCCCCCCAAAACTGTCCGGTGGGCACCGTGCTGAACCCCCCCCCCCCCCCCCCCCCCGTTGACAAAACGGGACGGGCGCCACGCGCACCAAGTCACATGTCCAGGTGCTCTTCTGCGTACCAGACCTAAAAAGTTATGTGCACCCCTGTTTATAGGGAAATTCTATGGGTCACCCAATAAAATGTCTTTTTAGAAGGCGTTCACATTTCCAAAGGAAGGGAAACATAACCAGGACTCTCGGACAATAAATGGTTGACAATGAAGTGTTCCTTCACCTGTCGGTGTCAGCCCTGGCCTGCAGGGGTCTCATGTGATGCTCTCTCTGGTGGTCTGGCAGGGTGCTGATGGCAGCACCAGTGGCAGGTACACTCAAAGCTCCAGCAATCTGTGAGCGTGCCAGCTCTGTCATCTGAGCAGCAAGACAATACAGCTGTTATTGTATTTTCATAATTCACATTTACTGCTTTACTCATTAATGATGACAATGGACATCATGCTTTCATATTCTGTATCTGTAAACTTTGTGTGTCTGTGTGCGCACACACACACACACACACACACACACACACACACACACACACACACACACACACACACACACACACACACACACACACACACACACACACACACACACACACACACACACAGTATATATTTATTTATTTTTGCTCAGGCCAAAGAAATTAATCGGATATTGTTGCAAATTGCTTTTCAGGCAGAAAGGGAGCTTAGCGAGTGCTGACCTCTTTGATGTGTCGGGCGGCGTCGGCTGTGTAGCGTGCTGTCTCAGCTTGTTGACTCATCATCTTGGCGGTAGCTTCCTGGAGGCCGCCCAAAGTCTGATGCTGGGATGCCGCCATGTTTCCCTGCAGCTCAGCGTGCGCCTGGACACAGCCACATGTCCACCAATGCACATGAACACACAAGCACGCGCACACACACACACACATTAGTATTCCATTGATGAGGAAACAAATCTGAGGTTACGCAATTATTATTATTATCACTATAGTGAATGCAAGTATGAGTAGTAATATAATGACGTATTAAATAATGTTATGTTATTAGTAAAATAGCTGATCTGCAAGCTTACAACGCATCACAAAGTGAAGCGTTGTAAGCTTGTAGATCTGCTATTTCTGCTTTGTTCTGATTTGAAAATGTATGGAAAAGTTTCGACATGGAAACGAATATGACAACATAATTACGATTAGTGTGTGTGCGTGTGTGCGTGCGTGCGTGCGTGCGTGCGTGCGTGCGTGCGTGCGTGCGTGCGTGCGTGCGTGCGTGCGTGCGTGCGTGCGTGCGTGCGTGCGTGCGTGCGTGCGTGCGTGCGTGCGTGCGTGCGTGCGTGCGTGCGTGCGTGCGTGCGTGCGTGCGTGCGTGCGTGCGTGCGTGCGTGCGTGCGTGCGTGCGTGCGTGCGTGCGTGCGTGCGTGCGTGCGTGCGTGCGTGCGTGCGTGCGTGCGTGCGTGCGTGCGTGCGTGCGTGCGTGCGTGCGTGCGTGCGTGCGTGCGTGCGTGCGTGCGTGCGTGCGTGCGTGCGTGCGTGCGTGCGTGCGTGCGTGCGTGCGTGCGTGCGTGCGTGCGTGTGTGTGTGTGTGTGTGTGTGTGCGCGCGTGTATAAGTACCCTGGCTGCCCTCTGTCTGCTCTCCTCCATCTGCAGCTGTGCCTCCAGTGCTTCTCTCTCAGCCTTGATCTTCAGCTCATAAAGGTCATGTTCATGCCTCTGCTGCTGCGCCTGCACAGTCAAAGGTTAAAGGTCAGCACAGTACAGACCCTTACGTTCTTTCAATGTAATGTACACGGTCACCAAAATCTACGGATTCTAATTCCTGGGGAAAAGTTCCTGGAAGAAATCCAAAGTGGGGGGGCGTCTACATTACACTGAATCTTAACATTTGATGGTGTGGCAGCACTAGTGAATCGCAAGCGAATTAATCCACTGTGGTATAATTCATATCAGTTATGTATGTCATGTTATTTAACAAGAGGGGGTCTAACAACAAACAGCATGGATTTCCTGTGAATCTCTGGCGTCATAGTGATGATGAATTTAGCACTGATCAGCGACAGTATCGAACAAACTCGCCTCTTAGGCGCCACGCCATAAAGAAACGCCACAAAATATTGAAACCATGTTATATCCCATGTAATTCATCATAATGCAAGATCATTATTAATATAAAAAAAAGCCTCCATAGCTCCCCTCCTTCACCTTGAGTATTTGAGCCAATGAGACACTCTCCTGCTGAGCCATGGACACGCCCCTCAGCCTCTCCACATCTCCGAGCTGCCTTACAGATTCCTCGATGGACTCCAAGTAGTTGAGCTCTGCTGTCATTCGGTGCTGCAGCACACTAGGAGCGTACTGTAGCTCACCTGGAGAGAGGGGGACGCGGAGAAAGGAAAGGGACAATGGTGTTGTTGATAGAGAGTGAACAGAAATATTTAAATTATAGGTAAAGAGATCCAAAAGACATGGCTGCTAAACTGTGCACCACAAAGAGCTCCTTTGCTTACCTGGGCTCTTGATCTCGGCTCTGCCACTGGGTGCTGTGGTGAGTGTACCAGAGGCAGAAGTTAGCCTAGCCTTGGTTGCTGAAGTTCCAGCCCCCAGGCCGAGGTTGCAGCTCTCTATCCCCACAGAAGAGCCACTTTTCTGGGACACACCTGGAGAGTTGGCCCCTGGCGGAGACCCATTCTCAGAGGGAGAGGCCAATACAGGGATGCTGCCCGGAGACTTTTTACCATCTGGCCCCACACTAGAGATAGAGGAAAATATATTGGGACATTTAGTTACTTGTGCTGAAATGCAGGATATTATTTTGAACTAAAGACAAATTATTGTGAATTTGCTTTTTTTTTAAGGGGGGGATGCATAACTATTTTATGGTGCTCTTGACATTAGTGATTTCTTATTACATAAAACTACAAACACGTTTTGATTTGAATCAGGTCACTGTGCCTGTGGCAAGATCCAATTGTGTGGTAGTTGGCTGAAACAGATCAGCAGGGTGGTTGAGCAATAAAGAAAAGGGGGCCCCATGCCTTAGAAAGCCTATAGCTAGGAACTAGGGCCTGTGGCATTACACAGAGAACCTGGATCAATGGCAGGACTGTGCTGCTTAGAGCTGTACCAGAGGCCAAGCACCATGTCTAAAGAGACGGGGATGTACATCCTGCTCGCTGGGACCAGCAGAATACACAAAAGCACCTCTTTTCCCTCTCGGATGACCAACTGACTTGGTGAAATACAATAATGTTAACGTAACCTCAGTTCTGAATGCAGTTAGCCATCACACTAAAGACAGACGTAAATTTGCAGACAGTCTCAAATATTTTAATTAGGAAATACAAAAGCGTAATAGAGATCTTAGTCATCAATGTGTTGCTCCTGAACAGAGCTCATTTTATTGTTCATAATAACGTCAAGCTAGACTGATGAGTTGGCACACAAGGACAACAACAACTTAACATAAATGGCACTCGAATAGACAGAAGTCTGGACTTTGCGTTCCTTGCGATCAACCTCGGATGATAGACAGGCTGCAAGGTATGGCAAGAATGTACCACCTGGGCCTTAGAAACATGCTACTGGAGGGCTCGAATGTCACAACTGGGGAAAAAGAAAACAACAACTTCTCTCTCTTCTCCTTTCTCCCTTGGCAACATGCCTAAGCTGCAGTGAGGATGGCCTCCCGGACCAACCACCTCGCGGACCACGGAAACAAAAGAGCCAGTGTTCTGTTCTTAAAGCAATTTGCAGTCAAACCCTGCTGGCAGCTTCTACATTGCTGTTAAAACCCTTGAGCCTTCAATAGCACTGCGAGCCGCAAGATGGTTTTGCTTGGCAGCCTTACCTGGAAATCTCCAAGCAGTTTAATAATTAACGCTTAGTCATGTCCAAATAAATGAACCTTGGTGTAATTAGGTACTGGGGAGTGAAGGTGATAGGTCATACAGTGGATCAGATTAGAACAGCAGGGATACCGCCTAACATTTCTGTATTTTAACCTGACTGAGAAAAATAATAAAGAGATTTGTAAAATAAAAAAGAACAGCAGGGATGCTCCATTGCTCCAATGATCCCTTTCATACCCATCTCTGCCCACCATTCGTTTTAGAGATTCCACTCTATCTTGGCTTGGAAATACTTTAGAAAGCAAACAGTGTGCGATCCAACTAGTTGATTCAGATATTCCTTTTTAACACAGTCAACATTATGAGGTGCAGTGGTAAAAGGAAAGGTGCAATTTATCATTCCAACATGGTGATAAATCACCGCAGTACCCGAACATAAAGTAACAAGACTTGTTTACCATGAAAGGCACACTCCTTTTAACTATCCCCAACCACTTAAAGGATAGTAAGATGCTCTTCTCCAAGCCAATAGCGTTACCAGCATTCCCACAAAGTGCTACTCTACGGTTTACAGGGAGGAAGGAAATACCAGAGGCATACAGAGGAGAGAGGAATCTTCTACACTTGTGGGAAATCTCCACTTACCCTCCCTTTGACCAGTGCAGTACAGTATGTACACTACAGTACAACTCACAGTGCTTTTGACTGAAATGGTCTAAAGCCTATGAAAAGGCAGGTTTTGAGATTTTAAATCAGTCAACTTCCTCATCTGTTTGGTTTACCTTTGAAGAGAATGCCCTGAGGCGCCCCCCAGGGTGCCGTCTGAGCGGACACTCCTGGCCTGGCTGTGGCCAGAGCTCTTCTCTGAGCTCCTCCTCCTCCTGGAGTCAGCAGACAGGGCTTCCGAGGCTGGTGAGCAGGGGCTCCTCTGCTCCCCCACCAGAGTGGCATCGCTCCGGTCCGACGCACCACCTGAAGAGAGAGAGACGTCAACCAGTGTGACATTAGAAGCCCAGAGACGGCTGATGGAGATCATTTTTGTGTTCATCAGATTTAACTCAACTTTATTTGAATAGCCCGACTTTATTTGAATAGGACAACACTCCTGTCCTCAGACCCTCAATCAGGCGAAGTAACACTCCCAAGAAAAAACCCTTGATGGGCTGTACAGGCGTACATTAGGTACTGATTGGGAAATATTCAAAACAAAGATCAAAACTATGAAATATCCATGTTGGAAAAGTGACAATACTAGTGACAAATTAATGATAGTAGAACTGAATGATAAATAAATAAAACATATGGGGATATCTGTCAGATCAGTTGAGGACACACGGCCATGACTAAGAGTGTAAGGGAACCGCAGCAACGCCAGTCATGTTGGTAGTGCAAAGGCCATTTGCTGATTTACAATAATGTGAAAACTGCAATATCAGACAAAAACCTTCCATCAGAACAGCATGTTGAGTGATAATACTGACTCTTACCTCTCTTTCCTGTGGAGTGTTTGGAGCGGGGCGAGGAGCCAGACGTGGAGCCCGAGGAGAGATGAGGGGAGTGAACGGAGGAGTGGTGGGAGTTGAACTCTCCGGTCCGTTTCTCATAGGGAGACCTCCTCATTAACTCCTCAAAGTGACTGTTCACACTGTCAAGAGAGGATAAGATATCACTTATGTATAAGACAGATGTAGATACAGTATACATTTATTGATCGCCATGTGGAAATTCAGGTGTCATAGCAGCACTACTGTAAGAGTAGAGGGATACAACTAAGTTTCAGAAATTAAAAACAGAAGATTTAAAGTCTGATCGCCATATTCACTTGGACGGACCGTAAGCGTAATGTAAGATCTATTAAAAGATATAAATAGGCATTAGTATAATCTACAATCTATCACCAGTAATATGGGCATTCCAGAAAGATTCAGGTATTATGCCGGAAATCAACTTGATCAATGCCAGGCAGAGGTAGCATTTTCGTATGATAATAAAAAACACACACACAATACACTGAGACCCAACTACTAGGCTGTTGGAGCTGCCTGTCAGTTGTGTAACATGAGTGCCCTCCAGTGGTCAGTCTATGAACAAGTCCACTTTAGTCCTCTTACCCGCGTCCATTACATCCTCTCTTCGACTGGCCGCTGCCTCCGCTGCTACGGGATGACACAAAGTCATCCTCATAACCTGCTGCGTCTCCAGGGCTAATGCCTGACTGGACAGAATGGACAGAAGGAGGGGTCCTCTCCGGCCTCTCCTCAGCCACTAAAGATGGAACACAGGAAGCAACAGGTTAAAAATTCAAGTCTTCTGGAGTTTCCTGTACCATCTACAATCTACATGATCATTTACAATGTTAAAATCAGACACAAATGATTCTGGTTCTCAGCTCCACTTGTTTTTCTTACTCGATCTTCATCAGGAACAAATTCCTGATGAAGATCGAGAAAGATTGAAACGTTGACCAGCAATAAACTAGTGGAGCTTAGAACCAGCAGACTTTATATATATATATATTTTTTTTTTGCTGTTGATCGTTGTTTATCCAGCACCTGGAGTAGAAATTGGATATGCATGCACTATCTCCGGTGTTAAAGTACAAACTAACCTTTGGGTTGGCTGTGAAGGCTCTTGGTAAAAATGTTGATGACACTGAGAGGGCTTCCTTTGCTCAGCTCTTCCCAGGCTGCTTTGCTTCCATCCCGCGTAACGAAAGGGGAGCTAAGGGCCGGGTAGTTCTCTGCCTCCCTCTGAAACTGGGAGAGGGGGTCGTGGCTCCGTCTCTGGTCCACACAGTAGCCCGGAGCCCCCAGGCTATCCGCCGGTCTTGGTATGTGATTGGCGGAAGGGCGAAGGGGACCAGCGTCGTCCTCAGAGAGATTCCCTTCACTCAGCAGACCCTCGCTGATGGAGCTTCCGCTGGAGTTGCGGAGATCTGTCCTCTTTCCGTCCATCTCCTCCACCTCCCCTCTCTCCGCTACGAATCCATATCCTCTCTTCTGCGCGGACCACTCGGCCCTCTCTATCTTCTCCAGGCCATTGACCGGCTTCCTCCCTTCATGTGAGTGACTGTTGAAAAGGTGTTGTGACGCAGCAGCAGAAGCGGCCTGTGTCCTGGCGAGGTTCATCTGGGCATCGCTCTTTTCTCTCTGCCCTGCGAAGGCGTGCAGGTTGCCCACGCCCGGCAAAGTGGCTTTGTCGTATGAGCTCTGACCCGCACTTCTCAGGATCCTCTGAATCCTCAACCCCAGGTCGTCTGCGTCTGTACCGGTGGTTTGGATGGTTTCTCTGCCCGGGGGGCTGAAATCGTCGGCCCAGCGCCTGTGGTTACTCGCGCTCGCGTCTGCGGCGGTGCCCGAACCAAAGTCAATCCCCTCGCCAGCCAGTTTGCGCGCCTCACTCTCTATGCGGTTGGAAAGGGACATGGCCGTGGCCTTCAACGCCTCGATGCGGGGGGTCAACTTTGACCTGGACTTGTTGGAGTGCACGGTTGTTGACTGATGCTGGTTGTGTCCTCCAGGAGACACCTCACTCTCCAGCCTGAGAAGCTGGGAGAAGAGATGGTCACCAGAGGGAGCCAGAGCTCTACCGTCGGTGCCGGTGGCAGCACCCACTTGGACGCTGGGCTGAAGCCAGGAGGGAACTGCCGTACCCAGATCAGTCCTGCAACAGACATGGAGAAAGGAATGAACAGGGAGAGTAACCTATTAGGCGATAAAGACCTGGGAGGGTAAATCAATTAAAATAGAACAAACAACCATGTGTCTGCTTTGTATGGTTAGAGAAACAAGTATGCAACTACTACTCTCCCTTTCCTAAATTATACTATCAATATGTCATTGAGCACCTGATCAAAGCTCTAACGTACAGGTTGTAGGTGTCAGAGTGTGTGTATCCATCCATACTATAATTTACCAAATCTATGCATGTCTGTCACTCTGTTCGGGTGTAACTTGGAAAGCGTCAGACCACGCGGTCCCAAACTTGCCTTGTGTGTCTCATATGACCCTGAGGTATGCGGTGCCAAATGGTAATTCGGACAGACTAACGGTTTCCAAGAACCGAAAAACAACAAATATCACTAATACTGTATCTGTAAATAATTGTGCCTTTAATCAACTTGTTTAACTAAACAAGGGTTATCCACAACGGTGAGCTCTGCATGTGAACGTAGTGTGAAAGGTCTAAATGTCATCACAATCAAGCAAAATCCCTGTTAAAATCAATGACTGTAAATATCACATCTAAAAATCGGCAATTAAACTGCCAAACCCTTATAGTGAAAGAAATGCAACAACTGCTTACAAAGCAATTACTTTCCTATGCTTCAATATGCTTCTCTGTAACTTGAAAATCAGGGCTCAGGCAGGGTGGAATATGTCCCATAAAATCAGAGCACTATAAGAGTTTCTCATAGTCTAGCTCCTAAGCTAGACTAAGCTAAAATCAATAACCACTGCAGCTGCGTGAGCTTAATTGTGAAAAACAACAACACCACCAACAACATGAAGTGAAGTAAATAAATAGAGGAGAAAATGACTCAAATGGAGAGTACCAATTACAAAAAAGCTACAAAACAAACATGATTTATCTGTTGTTGAAAGTGCACCATTACAAACCAAACCCTGGAGCGTACTGCAAACAGAAAGTCCTCAGAGGTGCTATCTCTCTTGCATAAAAAGGCCTCTTATTTTCAGCTTCTCTTGCTCTAAAACACAGCGTCCATAACACTCGAGGTGAAAGGAGGTGACCATGGAAACTGACTGTATGAAAACAAACAGTTGCTCTATTTGTACTGTCAGGTGAGTCACTAGTAATTATGTACCTCACGCTGCAGACAGATGGCAAGAATAATACTATTTTTTACGATTTAACCGACTCTGTTGTCACCGACTCTGTTGTAGTTTAAAGTGACAACAGAGTCGGAGAGTTTGTTGATCTGGATTTTGGAGTTGTGTGTTAACCTGGACAGTGGAGGGGCTGGTTGTTCTGACAAAGACATGTCACTGCTGGAGGGGCTCTGGGGTGCCTCCAGTCGCTTGTTCTCCTTGTCCGACTCCCCAGAGGGCTGGTACGCCGGCCTCTGCTGTAGGTCACGCACACAAGCACACAAATGAACAAACCACACAGAGAGACACCGACAGTGTTAGTTTCACACACAATCCTACATAATTATCACATGTCTTAATTAATAGTATTTACCAGTTGATTAGAGGTCAGTACAGCAGCAGGTGGTGTCTGTGTGGCCTCCTCTCCAAGCAGCAGTTTGGTGTAGGTCTCCTGTAGTCGTTTCTGCGCGGGGGCCTCGGGGGGCGGGGCCACCAATTTGGCCCCTCCCCTCTGCTTCCTGTAGAGCTCCTGCAGTCTCTGGTTCCTCCTCTCCGTCTCCTCCCTCTGTGACCTCCGCTCCTCCGCCTGGCGCCTCTTCCTCTCCTCCTGTTGCCGGGCGATGTACTGGCGAACGGCCTCGGCGTCGTAGTTGCGCTTCTTTTGTCCCGCCTCCACGGCGTCCGTGGGCTCTGGTTTGCGCTTGGCGGGACTGGTACCACTGGCCGCCAACGACGGCCCCCAGGCAGAGACGGGGGTCCTCGTCCGTGACCCTGACCCTCCTCGCCCTCCCCGGTTGCTACCGTGCTCTGTCCGAGACCTCCGCCTTGCCCGCTCCTCTTCCTCCTCAGCTGCTCGGCACTCCATCTGCAAGTCGTCCAGGATGCCCTGAATGTCAGCTGACAACACCTCTCTGCTAGGAGTGACCTGAGCTGCCGATGAAGGAAGGGGCGCGGTCGTGGCGCGGCCGTTGTTGCCTCGCCCCCGGCTGCTGCTGCGAGGCCTCTCTCTGCTGTTAGGACGGGATCGTTGGTTCGAATCTGACCTGGGGTCAGAGCTGGAGCGGTGCAGGGCCCCTGGGGGGAGCAGAAAAAGGTGTTTGGCTGCTTGGTAAACTTCATCCTTCAACCCAGAAGGAACCACACCACACAGGCCTTACGGATTTACAACCGCAGAGGTGTAAGGGAGAAGCTGACATTGTGGGTGTGTGTGGTGTACAGTTTGCTGTGCTGTTACGTTTTAATTGAGATCTGCCAAAGGGTCTGTAGAAGACAATTAGCTATACATGAAAGAAAGAAAGAAAGAAAGGCGATGGCAACTCTGACTACATGTTTCTTTTTTCTCTCTTTTTTTTTACAGCAGCAGTCATTACGAAGCATCTCCCCGCCTTACTCGTCCATTCCCCCTGGGTGCAGGCCTCCTGCACTACGGGCGACCCTGGAGAAATCAAACCATGTTGAAATGTGCAGCCAGCCAGAAACCGGACAGTCAATCTCAATTACTTCCGGTCACTGGCAGCCAGCACGGCCTGGGTTACATGAGACAGAGGAAAAGGGGAAGTAGAGAAAGAGAGAAAGTGAGAGGAGGAAAAGATAAGGACTGACAGGCATGCAGAGGGTTGGTGAGATAGAGAAAGAGAGACTGCGGCTATGTGTGCACCGTGCAGAAGATTAACTCTTTGGCTATTCTCTTTATTTATTGATAATAATCCTCTGGCTAGCCAGCTGTTTTCTGTCTGGGAGTCACACCGAATTTATATCATGCAAAACTAGCACAAAACACAGCAGACTGTAAAATCAAGTACAAAACCGTGACATGGATTAGCTCCAGTACAGGAAATGTTTAGAGAATAGTGAAAAGGACCAGAGCTGGGTTGCACCAGCTGAACTTAACTAAGCTATGGTGTAAAGTCCCTACTAGAGAGGCGTAGTAGCCACTAGTTAGTTAGTTTTAACTAGTGGGTTATTAAATTATGTTGCATCATGACTGTTTATGGAATAACATACTGTAAGCTAGTAGTGCATACATGTAATCTATATAGTTGCTATACATTGCTATATAATCTATATAGTTGCAGAAAGTAATTCGATCAAATACACACTGGTTTAACCTGTAAACACGAGGAGTAAACGGAGAGACTCAGACGTTAATTCTCTCACTCGATAACGTTATGGCATGTGTATGAAATCACCTAGCAAGTGCGCACAGGGCTAGTGTAACCCTGCACACTGCCCTACACAACATGGTTTTGTGGGTCTGTCTCTCTTGAAGCGGAGTCTTGCGTAAATGTCAACATCATCATAAATATACAATAGATGCAATCTATCTTGCAAAGTACATTGGCAATGATGGGGTCATTTGTCTTATTCAATTTGTTGAAGTAAAAGTGATGTGCCATCGTTAAGTAGACATTAGTGCTGCCTAAGGGCTTGAGTAAATATTTAGATACATTATAGCTCATTTGTGTGGAGCAACGGCTTTAATTTTAGAAATGCTTAGGTCTTGACTTAGAATCCATTCATGCTCTAACTAGGGTAAGTTTGAACTTAGTGTGAGGTGGTGCAACCGGACAGTCGAGTAAAGAGCTGAGGAGACGGAAATGTGAGATTGACAGGTCAGAGGTGAAACGAAACAAGACGATAAATGGCAAGTACAGACAGCTGTGAAGGAGAATATGGATGTATGTGGGGAAAGGAAGATTTTCTGTATTGCAATCTGAGTGACAATATGCAGACACCTACATGTTTTATTTATTTACTTATTTCTTACAGAACTTACAGGGCAGGGAGGATATTGAATGCTGATGCTTAGGATTTTATGTTTGAAATAAAATGAAACGTGCAATTCCAAGTTTTATCCTGCCAAGCACCAGAATACCTTTAAGAGGCCATCTGAAATATCTTTAGGTAAGCTGTTGTTTTTTTGTGATTTGTAAATTGCAATAATCAATAAGCATATTATTGCTAATTACACTTTCTTTTTTGCATTCAAACGTGAAGTCCTAGACGAATAACGTATGTACAGTATAAGTACTGGAGCTGCCATCAGTGAAAAAGATAAACGTGGTAACATAAGACAGGGGTGTAGTAGCGTGTATAGAGATGTGAGCGTGTAGGTCTCCAGGCCCACCTGTCTTACTCAGTCTGTCAGCTGGCTGAGGCTGATCCTTACTGGGCAGCCTGGGAGCTGGACCCAGCACCATCTTCACCAACTTCTGGCCCTCCCGCCACGACGAAGGGCCAATCACTGTGGGAACACAGAGAGTACATACCGTCATGGTAATTAACACCCCTATAGTTTAATAACGCACTGGTGTTTCAAAGGCCATATACTGTACAGTACGTGCGTGCGTGCGTGCGTCAACTGAGAGGACATATAGCCCTGTGTCAGCAAATATGGTTACACTTAAATAACACGCATGCACATGCAAAAACACACACCTCAAACATGCATAATGAATACAGGCAAGAAATACAGGGAAATAATACAACAGATAAAAGAAAATGGGGAACGCAGACTACGCACACTGGTGAAAATAAGCTCCGCTGTTTTATTGCGTTCCAATGTTTTTGCATGAAATAAAACAGTGGACCTTATTGTCTTTTATGTACTGTTGTTTGTCCTGCACCTGGCCATCTGGATGTGCATACACTATCCTTTTTATGCAAATAATACAATAGGCCTCTTTGGATTCAATAAACCTAATAGAGCCGTTTAACTGCAGGAAATCTGTACTGTCCTTGAAAAGACAAGCAGACCAACATTATAATTGAGTTTAATAAATCACTCAAACGAGGATCAACTTTGGTAGCTGAAGGAAACGGTAAGAAGGGGGAAAAAAAGACAGCAACGCACTGACATCTGCAATGAACACATACGATAGGACAGCGATATCTTTGAATGCAAATTCATCTAATTCTGCCTTTCAAATTCATTTGACCTTCCAATCACCACCGCTGCAACTTGTGTGCACTGCAGCACCATGCACACCAGAGTAAAGCAGTAGCCGGTAATGAAGCTGCACAGCTACAACCCAAGCAGCTGTTTGTGTCGGGAGGAAGAGCCAACACGGGGCTGAACTTGATCACAGATTTTGGAGGGCTATTTATACTTCTTGCTAGGAGCATAGACTAGACCAGGCCGAGAGAGGGAGGGAGTAAAACGTGTTTGTTGGCTAGAAAACAGGATATAGCACTGAAACATGGAACAAATGGAAGCAAAAAAAAAAAAAAAGTAGATGCAGGACAGAGAAGGAATGATTATATAAGTATTTGAGCGACTGATTTTATATTTTGTAGGTTTTTGTAATGGCACTTTTATTTCTGTAATGCTCACAACTTAGGCTTGGTAACAGGCCCCGTCCGACATGTCCATTGCGTTATGGCATATAGTGATGAATGTTTACGGTGCTGTGTTTGTCCTGACAACACAAGAGATGTCTCTCTTGCATTGTTTGAGATAAAGCTCTGAATCTCGACTAAGTGAGAGCATGCATGCGTGTGTGCGAAAGAGAGCAACAGAGAGAGGGGAAAGTGTCTATATGCTTATGTGTGTGTGCACAAGTATGTGTGTGTGCACAAGTATGTGTCTGGCATGTGTGCGTTGAGGGACATCTCTTTGAGTGTACCAGGGTCAGTATTCTCAGCTGTCAGGGCTCCACTACAACCAGGTTAAAGCAGCAAGCAGTTGCCATTCTACATTCCACTATAAGGCTGCCTCTATTCTGCCAGTCACAATCAGCATGTCAAACATACTGGACGTTTATCCTTGGAGAAACACGACCTGAGCTGCCGGCGGTGGTTCTGGTTCAGGTATTGGAACCCTCACGGCGCGTTATGGTACAATGGAGTGGATGGACAGCTACCGCCGTGTTGACAGGGGTTCCCTATTGAATGTGACAACAAAACGGAACTAGAAAATGTGCTCAGTACAGCACAGACCTCCACCAAGGGGAAAGTTTGTCTTTAAAAGGTGTTGTGGTGCTTCTGGAATCATGTCCCCCTTGGCCAATACAACTTCACGATTCACTGAGCATGCAGTGAAGCGCTCCATTCAAAGCAGTGAGCTGGCCGCAGTGTTTGATCGTAGATAGTACTGTACCTTTAAATGCAAACTGGATTTATCTCCCCTACCCAAATGAAGACACTTGACTGCTGCATCGACTAACTGTTACAGCATGACAAATTCTGAGTACAGCCCAAAACCCGACTTATTTTGGAGATGAGTGTAAACTACTCCTCTTTGTATTTTATTTATAAATGGGTTGGGTAGGCTGGATGGAAACGTTATTTATCATCCAGCTCTGCTATCAGTTTGTGTCTCCCCTGGAGTGAGATTCTTGGTGTTAATGGATGGACATCAGGCTGTGAAATTGCCGACATGCCACCAGCCAAACGATGATTGCATCGAGAGAGAGAGATAGAGAGAGAGAAAGAGCAAAAGTGTTACTGAGTGAGGTGAGATAAGGGGGGGTGAAGGCTGCAGCATAGTCCGACTTCCGCAGGTCAATAAGAACACAACGATGTCATAAGAACTTGGTCAGTGCCTTGGCAGCGTTTGGTTCGGCAGTTCTTACACCTACAAGATGTTTACTAGCCGAACATCACGAGAGATTGGTCAGACACTCATGCATGCACTCATGGAGAAAGGTTGTCTTAAGATATGAACTTCTATAATCCCTCTCTGAGAAACTACAAACACAACCAGATGGCAATGAATTAATGGAACCAGAAACAGTGAAATCTCCAAGACAAATGATGTCAATGCACGTTGGACGCTGCTGTAAACAAACAGCGAAGATCTTAGGTAAAATCACCATTCAACAGTGTATACAGAAAGAAATTCTGCGTTGTTTGCAGTATGCTGCAGGCTTAACGGGGACAATGAAAGAGGATGATACAAATAAAATAAAAGGGGAAATTCTACCTTGTTTGGTGTCTGGGTCTGAGACAGGAGCAGCTTTATGGACCTTCCTGACAGGTTTCGGAGGCCTTCTCTCTTTGGACGCATCTTCTGGCCTCTGGTCCCTCTGCTGCTGTTGCCTGGATCTGGTACTCTCTGTACACAAAACAAAACCAACAACACACGCACACACAGGAAATGAGCCACAGGGTGCAGTAGAAGAAACTTAGACCAATGGATGACAAATACGTTTTTTTATATACAGTAGCGCGTTTATAAACAGCTTAAATTAACCGACAGCAATTGGATAAGACACATAAGCTTTGTGTGATGTGTAGGAAGAGTACCGGTAAATGCTAACGCAACAACTGGCATGTTCAACTCTTGAATAAGAAACTCTGCCAATAGATTTACACTGCAGCATTTGTTTGCACAGTTGGCTGATGTACAGAATACTGTCAGTAAATAATATTAGTTTAATGGGTACAATTATCAATTTTGGCAAAAACTATTTAAACAATTAAAGTAAAATAATAACAATTATATATTGTTGTTATAATTATCACACACACACACACACACTTAAATTCGTGGCAAAGTTTTTCATTCTCATTAGTCATAACTGAATCCCATTCCTGACCGATCATCTGATTCTACAATACTTATTTATATCAAGTATGAGTAAGGATGGTGGGAGAAATCAGCCAACAGCAAAGTCCGGGAGCTTACAGAGATCCAAGTGGGATAACACAAGGACAGAGAACATTCTAGGAAAATGAGATCCCTGTGCGTATGTGAAAGACACCAGTGCTGCTGCTATGCCGTGGTTGTGGCAACATGCCTGGAAACTGTGCTGCAGAGAAACCCTAACCACACACACACATAATGCCCTAGCGTTCTGGACATAACGTCTCCCGAGTTATAGGGGCTTGGAACTCAGGCTTCTGTCTGGAAGTGTTTCCATTCAATCCTTTTAATTTTGAAAACCAAAACAGTGCACATCTTTACAAACACAAGATGTCATTTTCAATCCTGTAAGATGCTTCTTTAGTGTAGTTTGAAAATCCCTGCCAGAATCCCAGGCTAGGCGACAGAGCAGGGAAAAGAATGCATATAAGAGTCTGGATATTTACATCGCAGAACCTGACATGTTAGTTAAACTTTATGTCTAATGAAAAGAAAAACAGTGCAGTCTACTGTTTATCTTCTATGAGCTCAAATAGGGTTTGTTCTGCTCTAGGACTGTACTCTAAATTAACCACTACATGATGTCACACAATGGATCCTCAGCAGGCCTGTTTAGTATGTAGAAAGAAGATTAAGTGTGTAAGACACCACTTAAACATCATTTCATATACTCTCTTGGAGTAATATCCAGATGTATCCATATTATCTCTCTATCTCACACACACACACACACACACACACACACACACACACACACACACACACACACACACACACACACACACACCTCTCCATTGACTGCCTTCAACTATAGCTGCACAAGTGCACATAAACACAGATATGGAGGCTATGCTGGAAGAGCAGGAACATGCAACTGACAAGATTCGAACTGCCTGTTTGAACAGCAGTTGAAACTGCATTCATATGCATATGCACACACCACAACATAAACTAACAAAAAAAAGGCCCAGCTCCTTATTTCCACTTATCGGCATGCAACACCGTCGTATGACGAAGTATGAATCTGGATTATGCTTAAATGGGGTCTATGAGCCTAACAACTGTGTGTACTGCAGGCTCACCAGCAAGCTGTCGTGACAGGTCCCTATAGATTTCCCTGCTGAGGTTGTGGAACTCCTCCTCCTTCCACACTTTCCCATCAGGAGTCCGAAGCTTCGTCTCGCTGCAGTTGAAACCTGATAGAAGAGATGAGGGAGAGTTACACTGCACTGTAAGTCACTGTAAGAATATTTTACATTGACTGCACTGTGTAACTATCAACTAACATTGCTCAAGTAAGTTATTCACATGCGTTACATTCATAAAGGTCACACACCAAAACGCAAATGTGCTGAATACAATAGCAAAACTACCTTTATATATGGGCGCGGGTGGTGCGGCTGCCACTTTGCGTACTGTCGCTGTGGGCATAGTGGTGGTGCCTCCCATAGCTCCCTGTATAGGCTGATCCAGAGAGCTCAGCAGCCGGTCTCTCCCGGCAGCCTCTTCCAGGTGTTCCCTCTGCTTGCGGATACGCTCCTTCAGCTTCTCCAGTTTATCATCGGGCTGGCGTCGACGCAGGTTCTCCAGCCGCTGGGAGGCTGAACCAGGGCTGGAGGAGGCCGAGCCCTCCCCCACAGCGTGGTCTACGACGGGGGGGCCTGGAGTTACAGACGTGGCCGACGCCTGGCTGTTCGTGCAATGTGTGAGGTGTGCTTTAGGCGTGCCGTCCTCGCCGGCTCTCCCCCCGGTGGTATGCGACGGGGCCACAGTCCTCAAAGCGTCCAGGGCCGGCCGGTCGTTGAGGTAGCGAACCTCGGTGCTCTCCAGAGCCGAGGAGTGTGTGCTGTCCAGGTCCCTGTCCGTCTGTCTGTCCCTGGTGTCTCTCTGGTAGACCAGCTGACTGAGGGAGGGATCCGAGGCTGGGTAGGACTGCTGGCTGTAGGGGGGCTCCGGCTGGGAGGGGGGAAGCGGTGGAGGGGTGGCTTCCCTAGAGGATGAACCAAATCACACACACAGTAAAGTATTTCAATCTGAGCGTGTACAAATGGATATGTGGACGATATATCCAGGGGACACGTGCATCTGTCACTTTTCTGAATGATCCAAACTTGTGTTGAATCTCAATCTTTATATTACAATAAACTGATTTTAAATATCAAATATTACCCCATTTCACACAGAGCTTTTCTGTACGAGAACAAGGTGATGGGCATCCGAAAAACGTGTGTTTTATTTTATTTCCAGCCACTGGACTTGCACAGCTGTGGTCACAGAGAGTTTTTTATTTTTTGTGTCTTCTAAAAGCCATGTTTCTGTTAATGGCTGCAATTATAGAGAAGTTGTGGTTCATGACTTCTTTGATGGTTCAATTTTCGGTTTCTAGTCTTTATGCTGCATTATATAATTAGCTTTTGCCACGCAATTATGGCAGTGATTTCACCAATATTACCAGCATGAATACTTTCATGAAACCAACAGAAAAATGGTTTGTTGATAGATGTAACTCGAAATCTGATTGCATTACTGATACACTAACTGCATACGTGCATGCATACCATCAACAAAACCAAATACAAAAAATGACAAATGATCTAAACTAAAGCACATTCCATTTTTTTGTGTGTGTGGATATCACATTCCATTCTTTTTTTGTGTGTGGATATCACATATAATCATTTTGGTATCGTTTTGTTTCGTAATCAATTCTGTGGAGAAGCAATAAGTATAGACATGCACACAAAGGTGACCAGTGTTATCACAATCTAAAGAGCTCAACTACAGCTATATAGGTTAATGGTATTGCTTGTTAAAAAATGTCAGTCTTGTGGTTATATATTTGTAAACAGTGGTGCAAGGTATGGCGTCATCACTACATTACTGAGAAAGCCATGGACAACAAGGAATATTTGGAGCAATTAATATAAAAAATTAAAATGTATAAATCATATACATGCAGCAATAGATATTAAAACCATCTAAAACAATAATGTTATACCAAATGTTTTTAATACATTTGCCCTTTTGAGTAATAGGCCTAAGGGAATACTTGTGTCGAAGGCTTTGCAATGATCCTTGAGTAAAACACAGCTAAACCACTTAGGCAAAAATGTTCAGAAATGCTTGAAAACAGAAAGCAATAGCCATTCTATAAACTCACAACGTATTGCGGTGCAAAGCATTGTGAGCTTATAGATCAGCTATTTTCACTGTGCAATACGATCGTACAATGAAAAATAGGGCTTAAGTGGTTAAACCTCTTATTGCAGAGGCACGTAAGCTATTCAAGTGGGGGGGTGTCAAGAGCATATGTTCTGTGAATAGACGTGTTGTGTACTAAAGAACCTCAGGGCCAGACTGTTATTTGTCTAAAAGAGCTCTTCTGGCTGTAGGAAGTCTAAAAAGAAAAAGATAGCCAATTGACACAATAATTCAAAGGGGAAAAACATCCAGCAGTGAAATTATCTGTAATTTATATAAATTCAGTTTCTTCCTGACAAAGCACAAACACTACTTGACGTGACAGATCTAAGACTGCAAACAGAGGTAGGCGATGGATGGTCCACGGCAGGGCCTCAGTGTTTTACCTGTAGGAGGCCAGCGGCTCTCTGAACTCCACACTGTTGTTTCTGCAGACATTGCTGTCCTGGGTGGTGTTTCTCAGTGGGCTGCGAGAACTGCTCTTTTCTGGGCTCTGGTGTCCTCGCCCCCTCCATTTGGATGACCCTCCTCCCACATCATCCATTTGTCGCCCATCTGAAGTAGGAGTATGGTTGTTTTAATCTCACGATGAGAAACTCAAAATATATGCAAATGTAAAAAATGCTTTCTGTATAGTGTACATGTCCAATGCTTGAGCTTTAGCTAAAACATTATACAATATCTCATTCTGTATTTTCTGGTTTTAAATTAAGGTACTCTTACCTCTGCGTCTGACCTTCCTGGAGGCTGAGGAACTCTTCTTGTGGTCCATAACAGAGGCTAGGAAAACCCCTGTTCCTGGAGCTGCCTCAAGCCGGTTCTCGATGTGCCGCAACTGGAAGGAGGGTTAAAAATCAGGCTATGAACGAGGAGTACGGAGAGCGATCACCTAATCGTCATCTCAAGAGATTTGTTTCAAACGGAACATCCTTTCTCCCCCAAAAATGGCTATTCACCGTAGGAAGCTGACTAATATAACAAAGAAAACCTTAGGAAGCAAAGCATCTCTCTAATGTACTTACAGCAGCTTTGGAGTGAGCCAGGCCTTTCCATGGAGCTGTATGATCTGGGAAAGAAACGACACAAACAAATAAATGAGGATGTGAGTTAGGGAACTTCTTTCTACGACAACTTCCCCCTGAATCAACTAATTCTAATATAATCTGTTTAATACTTTTAATATGATAATGTGTTGGGTGGACACTAGGAGAAGTACTACGCAAAAGAATGAGAAGAACAGAGTAGATGTCCCATGCACCTCTGACATTGTCCAGGCTAGAAGGCTGCTGAGAAGAGCTGTTGAGAGATACCTCAGCCGTCTTGCTGCTCCTCATCTCTCCTGCTCACCTGCACAGGGTCACACAGCAGACATGTCACACAACCTCCAACAGTAGCCGCCCTTGGGATCCACTGTCATGCTTTATTCCACAAAATGGTGGAAGAAAGGATTACCAAACAGGCAAAAGTCCAAAATATGAAAAAGAGAGAAAGGAAGCCACTGTATAATGCACAAATGCAAAATAGTAATTACAATGTATTAATAACCAGTTTAGCCAGAAAAGCCACACAGACTTTACAGAGTTTCCAGATAAAATAACAAGGGCTATGTACATGCAAACCACTTAGCAATATGTGTGAAAGCCCTTGAGAGTAGGTCTGGGCTATATAGATTTTTTTACCAAATACCTCAATATCTTATCGGGAGGATAATACCATATTGTGACGATAATATTTCTCTCATATTTTTTCCCCAAACATTTTCAGAAATAGCAGATCTACAAGATCACAATGCATTGTGATACGACAGTTTGAATCCCATAAATGTGAAGTATGTCAAGAACCCATAGCCCAGGGGTTGACAGTAAGGTCTCAAAGGCACTTGCCTATCGGGCAAGTACAGGTCATGCCCATTTGCCCAAAAGTAAATCGGCCATTATAAAATGATAGGTATAATTTGCGCTTGTAGAACAATTGAATGTTGAATCCAATCGATAACTGCAGAGTGGGGAAAAACCTGAATGAGTGCAACTGCTAGTTGTAAAAAGGTAGCATTGTTCTTCATAAATAGCCAATAATAGTTCATGTAGATGGAACGCACTTGCCCGTCAGGCAACCTGAAAGCAAACTTCACTTGCCCGAACGTTTTATTTACTTGCCACGGGCAGTCGGGCAACCGTTAGTGCCAACCCCTGCCATAGCCTACATGACAAGTTGGCATTTTGCATAATTCTGAACTGACTAGAAGCTGAATAAATAATTCATCTTAAATGTCAGGCTGCTGACGGTAGGCAGATATCCTGCCATTTAAAACCGGTTCAGCAGCAGCAAATTCCTCTGAAGATTTCCATGTGGGAAGATGAGCAGGAGAGGAGTCAGACACATGCCAAGCATGTGATGTTTACCTAAGATACCGGTCAGGTTAGACCTACCTACCCTGGTCTTTGATGATGCAACCAGAACCTCAAGAGTCATGAAACAATGGGGTTGATTTTGTTCTGACTGGTGCATTTGCCTCTTGAGACAAGCAGTGTGTCAATTTTTCTCACCTTGCTTTTTTAGGTATTTTATCTGCGTTTTCGGGGGAAATACAGGGATTGCTCAGACAGCTCATATTTCACACTCCAGTCATTCCTTTCCACGTCATGCCGGCTGGCTCATAACAAACGTATGACGCAGGTGATCATGTCAAGCCAACAGTTAAGAGAAGAATTAGAACCATTCTGCCCCGAGTTAGAGGAACTTCTGAAAAGCCCCACTATCAACATCCAGACCCACACTGACTCTTGATTGTATTGGACATCCATTATACCAGAGCTGGCATTATCGTAGCCCCATATAGTACCTCTCCCTCCGCTATGTAGCTCCGAGATGAGGTCCTATATCGTTCTCTGCCGTTCGGCTGAAAAATGTCCGCACATTTGCCACTTTACATGTTTCTTACCCCTTTCTGCACATCGTATCCAAAAAGTAAAGGTATTCTGAAATGATCACAGATGTTTGAAATTTTAACTCACCATAAAATCTAACAAACGAGTTGAAAAAAGTGTTTAAATCGCTTCTCTCCTGAGCCGGTTCAATAATATTATGCATTAGAAGATGCAATTCAACATTTGACCAGTAGGGTAATCAGTAATGTTATCTCTATGGGCGCAACTCTTGCGCAATGTCTTAAAAACATGTAACCGGCGGAGGAGAGAGGCGAATAAAGTGCTTTTTTCAACTCGTTTGTTAGATTTTATGGTGAGTTAAAATTTCAAACATCTGTGATCATTTCAGAACACCTTTACTTTTTGGATACGATGTGCAGAAAGGGGTAAGAAACATGTAAAGTGGCAAATGTGCGGACATTTTTCAGCCGAACGGCAGAGAACGATATGGAACCTCATCTCGGAGCTATACAGCGGAGGGTGAGGTTCCGATTGGAGCTAGCATTATCGATGACCTTCCGCACTCAAAGTCAGTTGTGTAAAGTAACTAAGTACATTTACTCTAGTACTGTACTTAAGTACAATTTTGAGATATTTTTACTTTACTGGAGTATTTCCCATTTTCTATACTTAATCTCCACTACATCTCAGAGGCAAATATTGAACTTTTACTCCACTACAATTATCTGAAAACTTTAGTTACTATGCAGATATAAATGATTATATTATAAAACATATATTAACCACTTTAGCCCTATTTCATACATACAAGCTCACAATCGCAACGCGTTGGGAGCTTGTAGATCTGCTATTTTCAAACATTTTAGTATTTTAACTTTTGATACTTCAAGTCTATTTTGATGCCAATACTTTTGTACTTTTACTCAACATTTTGAATACAGGCCTTTTACTTGTAACAGAGTATTTCTACATTGCAATATTGATACTTTTACTAAAAGTAAAAAATGTGAGTACTTTTTCCACCACTGCTCAAGTGTAAAATCACACATCCCGTTTGGACTGTTAGATCACTTCCAAGCAACAAGAAACTGTCATCTGACCAACAGGAAAAGCTGACGCTAGCTATTTTATGATAGGAGGGGGACGGTAACTTTATACATGGAAACAAAAACATATATACATTTAACAAAACGCCTTAGTTGAAAAGTGGTTTCGGTCACATTACTAAGTCAACAGTTATTTGTTTCATTATAACACAGAGGAGAACAAAACACCCATTTGAGTAGCTATAGCAACGCTAGCAGACAATCTTAATGTTACCCTCCAGTCGTCGGCTTGGAGTTACATTATTACTGCTTTATAATCGCCAACAAACCGCATTGAAACAGTAAAGACTGTAAATAATGTCTCTTTCAGATAACAGACAGACCCATTTCCTGACATGAACTTACAGTTAAGTTTTACCGGTGTAACATACATAAGTGATTATGGATGATGCACCCGACTCCGCTGTATTAAGTTAGACGATCATTTAGCTGCTATGTGTATGATGTATAACATAAATACGTTCCAAGTGCTATAGCCACGTAATCGGCCCTTAAACTAAACTTTATTTCGTCAGATTGTCGCATTGTACTGAAGGGAGTAGTCCCACTCCCAGCCACTCGCTAGCCAACACGAACATTAGCTGCCTCAGTATTGTTAGATCCAACTTCAAACGATTGATGTTAAATAAATACAACACAACGTTACCTTTTAGGCCAACGATCCGATCTCCTTTAATTGTCCATAATCAACACGACGCCTTCATGATGAGGAAAACCAAACTTCGTTGGACTACTTTATACCCCCCACTGTCTTTGTATAGGTCTTACTGCTAACTTAGCAGGCTAATGTTACCGAGCTAATGTGTTAGTATACAGATGAGCTACTTTGTTAGCAACCTGCACTGATCATTGTGCGTTTAGTGGAGTCTTGATCGTCCTCCTGGCAACAGATCAGTCCTCCTGGTCAGACAGGGAAGCTACCCGCCTCTAAGGTGCCCTTTTCCCGGGTTACAATGTTGATGTTTCAAGAGCGATCGGTTGACTATCCATCCACCATTGACAAAACCATAGGAAAACTGTCTGATGATATGCGGAAATATCGCGATTGCACTCTACATCGGCGTTGCCATATTTGTGAGAGAAATAAGCAACCAGGTCTATGAAAAGAAGCCCAAAGTAGCTTATAATAAGCGGACATGGCAACGCTGGCGGAAGTATCGCGATTGCACTCTACATAAGGTACTTTGTTTTGCCTTTAAATATAACCTTTTTCGATTGCGTTTAAATCTAACAATTTAATTTGAAAATTGTCACAATGAAATAATACAAAAAAGAAACACTATACAATTATATAATAATATTCACGAATACCCACTCATTGTGCTAAATTTGTTCTAACGTCAATTTTGATGATCTTTGATCTAGCTCTTTTAACACATTTGTATACTTTAATAATTTGACGTATGCTCATTTATTATACACTATGTTACTATGTTATAATTAGTAACCCTACTCATGTTAATGAAGAGGAAGTGAAATAAACTGATATCATGATTACAGGCAAAAACCTACCACCAGTAACGTTGGGTTGCACTCATGTTGAGAAAGAGCGCCCCCTGCTGTGCAGTGGACCATCCAACCCACCTACTAGGAATCCCGATCTCAGGAGGTGGGTTGCTGGGATTACGTATTTTTGTTATCTATTCTCAGTGGTGGAAAGTAATTAAGTAGATTTACTCAAGTACTGCACTTAGGTACAATTTTGAGGTATTTTTTTTACTTTAGTCGAGTATTTCCAATTTTCAATCAATTCAATCAGTGCTTCAATACTTTTACTTCTACTCCTCTACATCTCAGAGGCAACTTGTCTCTCTGTGGGTCTGTCTGGATAAAATGCCCATATATGGACATGCCTGACGCAAGGTTAGGGTTCAACCGGGTTCAACACGTTGGATGAGGTGTGGGCGTGTCCACGGCCAGGTCCCTCTGAACAGTGGTGGAAAAAGTACTCAAATGTTTTACTCAAGTAAAAGTATCAATACCGCAATTAATAAATAATCTGTTACAAGTGAAAGTCCGGTAATCAATAGTTATCATTATATAATAATATGATCTTTTTTAATCATAAAGTTGCCAAAAACTCATTTCAATTTAGTATTTTTATAATATTAATTTAATATAATATAAATTCTTGTTTGTATTTTATTTTTGACCTTTAAACCTACTGTATTGTGTGTATAACATTGTTAAATAAAGTTAAAACCTCTAAAATGCCACGGTTTTCCCGTGTGCGGGAAAGTTGCTGATCTACAAGCTCATGACATTACGTTGACGCTGCCCTTTGTGAGCTTGTAGATTGGCTATTTTCCCCACAAGCTACGCTCACCTTCGAATGACGCAATGTGCATCCTTCAACAACCAATGAGCGGCGTGCATTCCGCGGGCGGCCGGCCAATAGGAGGAGGCGCGCGCGTTTGTGAACGTTAATATTGGGAAGCAACGGCTAAACCGTCAGTCGGTGTTTACTGTCACAACGGAGAGCATTCGACTCGCTACTGCTGTAGTTTAGTTAAGACTTACGGTTAACTGTCTGTTTGACTCGCTACTGCAGTAGTTACTAACTTTTTACTTCGGTGAATTGTTGTTATCACTTGTTATTACACATTATTACATTATCATCACAACATGGAAAACGCTGTTTTCTTCGTGTCCAAGGGGGAACCCAGCGATGCGGTGAGTAAACTGATTTTTTTTTAAAGCTAGAGTTAGCTTGTTGTAACGTTCTCCCGGGCCGTTAGCATGGCAGGTTTAACAGATATTAAAGCTGACAAGGCGTCGGTTCGGCGAGCGACGACAGCGAGGCTCCATCCATCCTGTTCGTGCCCGGTTTAACGTCAACAAGATGGAGCTTCGCTGTCGTCGCTCGCCGAACCGACGCTTTGCCAGCTTTGATATCTGTTCTGGTCGGCAAGCGAGTCTTTTTGGTGTGGTTTTGCTTGTGCATTTTTTTAACCTGAAAACGTTGTGAATCCTTTAAACCTTAAGTGCATTTTTCACGTTGCTTTTTAGCTAACGAGTTTGTAACGGTTTCTGTTTTTGAATGTTACTGAACAGTTATGAAAAACAACTACAGTTAAGCTTGTTCTCCCGTTAGGCTAAACGTTAGCCATGGTTCACATGACGCTTGTATGACAGTCATGTTTCAGGGCTAGCTAAACGTTAACGTTATGGTGTTGGTGTCGCTCGCCGAACTTATCTTCCAAGCTTATAACCGACGCTTTGTCAGCTTGAAGATCTGTTCTCTGCTGGTCGACAAGCGATGTGCATTGAGTTTCAGTCTTTTGTTTTGTGGTGTTTCTGGCTTATTTAACGTTATTTGGTTGTGTCTGTGCTGTTTTGGTTGCTGTTTGGTGATGTGTGCTGGTTCAACGGCTTTAAAACGTTGGTTGTTGAGAGAATTTTGAATGTTGTGAACGTTGGTGAAGTGTTTTGAACCTTCTAAACGTAAAGTATAGTTTGATCGTTGCTTTTTAACTAAATTCAGAATTGAACGGTTTTATCGTATCTTCGGTGAGTTCAGCGTTATGGTGAGTAAAATGTGAAAAATAACTAGAGTTAAGCCTGTTATTCTCCCGTTAGGCTAAACGTTATGGTGTTGGTGTCGCTCGCAGAACTGATCTTCCAAGCTTATAACGGACGCTTTGTCAGCTTGAATGTCTGTTTTGGTTGCTGTTTGCTGGTTCAACGGCTTTTACACGTTGGTTGTTGAGTGACTTTTGAATGTTGTGAACGTTGGTGAAGTGTGTTTCTTTTTAACTAAACACGTTGTTTTTAATGTCTGTTCTGGTCGGCAAGCGACATGAATTGAGATCGAGTCTTTTTTCTCTTTTGGGTGTTCATTTGATCCAGTTTTGGTTGTGCATTTGTTTTTGATTAATCTTTTAAACCTCAAGTGCATTTTTAACATCGCTTTTTGTAACGTTTTTTGTTTCTGTTTTTGAATGTTACAGTTTCAACAGTGGATGAACGTGCAGAACCCAGCTGCATACATGGGGAAGAGGAAGACCAACGGTGCTCCAAAGAGAGCTGCTCTTGGAGACCTTTCCAACTTTGCCAACAAGGCTTCTTACACCAAGGTAATATTTAAACTCCTGATTCTCAACCTTTACAATTTCACAGTCCCCAATTTGATACTTTTTTTCCAGATCCCTACACTGAAATCCTTTTGTTAATTTAAACTGACTGTTAATTTAGACAATGACGTTGTTTACATTTAATTTGTATACCTCTAATGTAAGGTTCCCTTTGTACACTCTCAGTTCAAGACAGTACAACAGGACAAGGCCCTGGATGCTGTCTACACAAGAATCCTACAGAGGATCCCTGATGTACCATTGGTGAACGTGGACCACATCAGAAATGTGGACCTCTGCAGAGGCCTCCCGAGAGTCGCAGACAAGGTCAGGGAGAGAACGGTGGCTGGGCACTGTGGCAGACACCTCAAACTGATGGCCAACAAACTGACACAAGGCACAGCTAGGAGGGTAGAGAGGCGCACCACCTATGTAGACACACTGCAGCGTGGCAGCAGAGCTAACAACACTGCAGAGCTCCTGATGGGGGATAGGAAGTTGTGGAGAGCATCCATCCTGGAATCCCGAGTAAGTTTTTGCTAGTCTGCACAGTAGCATTGCATATCATCGTTGTTGGGTGGAAACATTCTCTCCATATTTCAACTTTTTATGTTTTTATATAAATGAATACCCTACGTTGTCGTGTCATTCAAAAGTAGCTACTCGACTAGTCACGACACGTTGTGAGCATGTAGATTTGCTATTTTTGAAGATAGTCAAATCCATTTAGCCCTGAGGAAGATTTTCTTTTTTTAAACGGCCTCTAAATGCTAACCTTCTGAAAAACCTCAATTCTTTATTGAGTTTTTTTTTTTTTTTTTAAACCTAAAACTAAAATAATGTTGCTATATACATAGCAACATCTGAAATGACAGATGCTTCCCCAGATTGAAAGGTATAACAGTGTATAGGCTTTCCAAGTCTAAATAGGTTAAGTGCGTGTGGGGTTTTATACATTTTGAACCAATGACCAGTATTCAGCGGCGGACTGGCCATTTGGCGTACCGGGCAAATGCCCGGTGGGCCGCTGGGCCAGTGGGCCACTGGGCCAAAAAAAAAAAAAAAAAAAAAAAAAGTTTTTTTTTTTTTTTTTTTTTTTGAAAAATATATTTTGAAAAATGTTTTAGGGTTATTACGGTCATATCCGAGTTGCGCGGCCCAATTATTAGTTACGTCGTTAATGTTTGGGCTGGGATGCTTTCCAGCAGGCGCCTCAGTGCGGCCGCAGAGTTCATGTGCAGGGCTGGGCTGGCTCAGTGAAACGCCCCCGCACGCCCCCCCCCCCCCCCCCGTTGACAAAATGGGGGGGGGGGGGGGGGCGGTGGGCCGGTCCGGACCAAAATGCCAGGGCTGAATTTTGGTCCCAGTCCGGCCCTGCCAGTATTAACAAGAGCTTGTGACTAAATAATAACTACATTGCATTGGAATTGGTTCTTTTTTCCATTTCCTCAAAAGTAACAGTTATGGACATTCATGGTTTCCACCCGACAGTGACGATGTACACTCATACACTCAGAGTTACTGAGTTCCATTTGGACCCCTGGTGGTCTCTGGACCCGATATTCAGAACCATTGATTTAAACTATGTACAAGAAACAAATTACCTACAGTTTGACTTCAAAGAAGAATGTGTTTTGAATGTATTTGTATTCTTTTCTCCTTCTCAGAGGACTGGAGTTGCCAGAGTTCAGGCACCTCCTCAAGTGTCTCCCTCCACTGGTCCAGAACAAGCTGCAGATGTTTCCATGAAGGAGGCCTTCCCTGACCCGCTCCTCACAGTAGAGGACATTGATGCAGGAGACTCACAGATGTCCCTCCTATGTTCTGAATATGTCAAAGACATATATGCACATCTAATGGATCTAGAGGTATGTGATGCCAGAGGCATGTTTTCTTTACTACATGATGTGACTAGGGTTGTCATACAATCATCACTTTACTTGACGATTAATTGTCATACAAATAATTGTGAATAACGATTTAATTATGTTTTTCCATTGAACATTGGAACATAAAAATGTAATTTCTATTTGGCTTTTAGGCCATGTAAACAAAAAATGCACTGGGCAGATTTGACAAATAACTTAAATATGCAAAGAAATGACTGACAAGTACCTCTACCAATGATTAAAAGAAATAATGTGCTATGGCCATAATAGGCCACATTTCGTAATTTTATACTGAAAATGTGTAAAATAAATGTAAAACAATACCCAATCTACAAGCTTACAACGCGGTGCGACGCATTGTGAGCTTGTAGACCTATTTACACTATTTTTGAACATTTTTGAACATGAAAGATATTATGGCGATAATGCAAAATAATTGCGATTATGTAATAATTGTGACAGGCCTAGATGTGACCTGGTGTCATGCAGCAATGTAATGAAGTCTTTTGTCTTTACAGGTAAAGCAGGCTGTGCGACCTGGGTTCTTGAAGGGCTACGACATAACGGCACAGATGCGAGCTAAGCTAATCGACTGGCTGATCCAGGTTCATTTAAGTTTGTATCTGCGGCAGGAGACACTCTATCTCACAGTTGCCATCTTGGATCGTTTTCTGCAAGTAAGGGCAACTTACAAATGAGTTTGCCATTTGATCTGCTCTTGTCTTTCTTTCTTTTCTTTTCCTTTCCTTTTTCTAATGAGCTGTTGTGATGTATTACAGGTTCGGTCAGTTTCACCAAAGAAGCTCCAGCTTGTTGGTGTCACTGCCATGCTGGTGGCCTCAAAGTACGAGGAGTTGAGACAAGTAGGTGCCCCAGGGATCCAGGACTTTGCCGACATCACAGACAACGCCTTCACAACCACTCAGATTAAACAGATGGAGCGTGTAATGCTGAGGTACCTCAACTATGAGCTGGGGTTTCCGCTGCCCTTGCACTTCCTCAGGAGAGCATCCAAGGCTGCAAACGTGAGTCACTGTTCACATGGTTCACTAACTAACATACAAGGTGTAGTGATCAGACTTGACTCTCTGCACCAAGGCTTTGTCCAGACTGCAGGTAAAATCTGATCTTTAGGACTGACTGTCAACACTGTTATTTGCAAGTGGTTAGTTTGGATTTGTGTATAAAATAGCAGATCTACATGGCACAATTTGACATGTAAGCTTGTGGATCGTCTATTTCCCACGAGCTCCAAGGTCGTTCGCAGTGTCAGTGTTCAGACTGAAACACACATTTAGAAAACAGATTTGAATGACATTTCAATCCACCTAGGAATGTGGTTCAACTCTGATTAGATTTCAATGAGGTTTTATGCTGTTCAGACTTGATGAAACAACTCTGATTTCCAATCTGGTTTGGACAATTATCAGATTTGGGCTGACGGTGTGAACATAGTCTAAAAATGAACATAGGTGGTGACTGGTCAAATGGTGGTTAAAATAAAGCATGTAGAAGGGTATTTTGAATTGTATATGCAAGCAGGCTTTTAATAGTGTTGTTTGTTTGTTCTAGTGTACTGTGGAGAGACACATGCTGGCCATGTATCTCATGGAGTTGACACTCCTCGACTACGACATGGTTCACTACCGGCCCTCTGAGATTGCTGCTGCTTCACTGTGCCTCTCTCAGCTGCTGCAGGGTGGCCTGCCATGGGTGAGTTCTATAGAATCAATGTACTGTATATGTTGGCTTATTAGTACAAATGGCTAGCTTTACATTTTGTCTTTGATTCTAGTTTTTGTTCCCCCTCCAGAGCAGTATTGCACCTCATATGATGATCCTAATGATTGTTTTTCATGTGTTGCAGACTCCTACAGAGCGGCATTACACCAGGTATGACGAGGCTCACCTGAAGCCAATAATGCAGCACCTGGCAAAGAATGTTGTTCTTTGCGACGAGGGGGAAACAAAGTTCCAAGTGAGTGGGCAAACAAAAGTATTCAGAAGTTGATGGAGTAAGATGTGGATGTTTGAATAGATGAATACTAATGCTAAGTTATTTAGAAGTTATTTAGACAGATGCTAGGTTCATGTGTTTATCTGGCATCCTATAGTTTCAATGTACAGATTATTTACGTTTTGATATTATATTATTCAGACTGATGCTAGGTTCTTAGTTTTCCTATGATCCTAGATTACTGAGACACTACACTGTCTCTCTGCATGTGATGTGTTGTACAGTATGTGTTTACCTTGGCTTAGTGTTTGCATAGATGAATAGTGAATACTAATATAAATGTTCCCTCTCCACTAGGGTTAGGGTTAGTATAATGTAGTATAATATAATGGAGTGAGATAGGGATGTTTACATATATTAAAACTAATGCTAGTTTTCCCTCTCCACTAGGCCGTCAAGACTAAGTTTGCTGAGAGCAAGCTGCTGAACGTCACTCTGCTTTCTGAGCTGCAGTCCTGTATTGTGAAGAGCCTGGCTGCTCCCCTGCTGTAACAGTGTTAACACGGCTAGCACACGCCTCAATCATGAGGCTCAGCCCAGCCAGCATGCATAAGCTTTATGAACTAATGGTGATGGCCTTCAAGTATCAGATCTTCCTTTGTCCAAGGCCCAAAGACTTGCTGCTCATTTCTTACAACCACATAGACATCATCAGGGAGTTTGTTAAAGACACTCCCATGGTTTTGAACCAAGTGGACGAGACCCATCGGAAGATCATTGAGGTGTACACACCTTTACCTGAAGCTGAATTCCAACTTCTAAGGCAAACACTGCTCATATTCTTTCAAGACATGCATGTTCGCGTGTCACATTTCCTCAGGCATAAAATACAGAATCCCAATGGACGCTTTGCCCTGTCAACTTCAGGTCCAGTGCCCCATAGGATGGAAGTCCCAGGACTAATCAGGACGTTTGATAGTAAGGGGAAAGAAGTGAAGCGAAGCCTGTTCCCCACAGGAGGCAGCTACACGAGCCCCATCAGAGAGGGTTCTTTTGAACTACATGGCAACAGAGTTATTGGACTTGGAACAAACATGTACTCTGCGACATATCTGGAAGAGACACACACATCTAAGACTAAGAGCCCTTCCAACAAGACAGATGACACCCCTAACCTGCTGGCCAAAGAAGAGCTCAACTTTTTGGCACGTTTGATGGGAGGCATGAATGCTGGAAATGTGCAAAGTGCTGAGACAGGCTTTCGTATAAACCTGTTTCCTACTGGAGAAGAAGTGGGAGCGTTGAATGGACGTGATGAGCCCCTATATGAAGTCATAAATATCCAAGCCATGCAGGATGAGCAGGCCACCACTGAGCTGGCTCAAATTGCTGGAGAGTTTTCAGACCAGGGAGTGCTGCAAGAGGAGGTCACTACCAGCAACAAAGGAGATGACCTGTTGGCCATGATGGACAACATGGAACCCTGATTCTAGTGTTTGTTTGTCTGGTTTCTTTTTCTCATGATCATGGTCGTTCATGTCCACTGTGAAGAGGATGAGTCTGACTGGGACTGTCAGACACACTCCATGTTCATTTCCACTGTACAGAGAGATTGATCCCACAGTCTTCTATCTCAGATAACATATTAAAATATTTCACAATGAAAAAAAAAAAAAAAAAAAATGTGTCAGAAGACCCATGCTTATATATTCCATAAGCAATGCTGTTGTTGTTTTTACTTATCTTTATTTTTATTCCCCCATTGTTTTGTTTTTTGTTTTGTTGACTATTTATCAAGTTATGACAGACTACGACTTGGGTCAATTCTATCACTCTGAGTTATATATATATATATATATACATAAATCGATAACAGTTTTGATAATAACTGTTAGGAATCAATAATCCCTAACAGTTTTGTTTTTGAGAGTGTGTGTGTGTGTGTGTGCATATATATTACTGTTATAGTGTGTGTGTGTGTGTGTGTGTGTGTGTAAATATGTAAATATTTATGTGTAAATGTTTGTACAGTATAGATCCATGTAAATATTTATATAATAAAATGATCCGTTTGAACCATGAGAATTGTTGGTTCTAATCTCTTTTCAGTAGTGTGGTAATGGTTATGTTGAAAATTAAAAGAAAGTTGTGGCACTAGGTATAATTCACACGCCCATGAAACCACCCGGTTTACTAATGTACTTTTTTCATTTGTATAAGAAATTAATTGAATAGACAAGTGGTTCCTCTTGGTGTGCCTTGGGATTGTTTGACACACACATTATTTCAAATATACAGTATAATATACAACTATATATCTTTTTATAATTATTTTGTGCGCACCCATTTCCCAATACAGAGGCAAATTATATACCCACAAAGAATATTTTAACCACTTTCAACCTGGCCTCCTTATTAAGGCATTTCTTTATATGCTCTATATAAGCTATATGATATTTTTTCCCAGACAAAAGATCTACAATTTCATATTGTGCCATACTGAGCTTGTAGATCGGCTATTTTTGCTATGAATACAGGTGTGCCTTGAGATTTTGACTTGTCTGTTGGTGTTGTGTTGGGCACAAAAAGTGTGAAAAGCTTTGGAATAGACAGCAGTGGGGAACCAAATTTGTGGTAAACTGTCTATACCACTGTACTGTATAGTAGTAGGCTAACACTGGTTCTCAACGTTGGGTTCTGAGCCCACCAGGGTTCCAATAAATGAACCCTTACTAAAGTGCATGAATGGAATGTATAGATTGGGGTCCCAGAGATAACAAACTGTATCAATGGGGGTCTGCGGCCAAATGCATATAAAACTGGAGGTCCTTGAAATGAAAAAGGTTGAGAATCAGTGGTGGTTGAACTCACACTCCTCCAAGGATGGATGCAGCTCTGTTGAGCATGTAGCAGCACTAAATTAAAACTGACAGAAACCTTGAAAGACCAAATATTGGCATAGATATACTTTCAGGATTTCAAGGGCCTTAATAGAATATCTGCCATAATCTGCAATAAACCCCATTGGTTTTAGTGCAAAGTTTGAAGGCAAGACACCAGACTGCTCCTCAGGGGAATTTAGGTGTCTTAATGACCACATTCAGTGTACAGTTCCTTTATCTTTTCACCAAAACCATTCCTAAATGTAAACATTTTCTTATGTGGGCAATCCCATGTGTAGTGGTAGTACACTGCCACCTGGTGTCCAAAATACACCACCTTGTAGTTACAATAACTATTATCATAACAAACAGTACAGAAGTCAGTGCTACTGTACATGTTGATGTTAGTTACAAAGCTTAATATTTGTATCTAATTCCTGTTCTTCAAATCTCACTGAATGATCGGAAAGAGTGTTTTCTTTTGAATAATACAAAAATACATTGAAAAACACAATTTTCAAATCAAGTTGTTAGAAAGATGACATCATGATCATCAGTAGATCATGCCTCTATATTTGTACATATCTCCTAAATATTCCTTCAACAAATCCTGAACATAAATCATCAGTTTTGACACTTGCTTTTCACTGCAAATTTTGACCAGTACAACGATGACTCCTCTATTCAGATGCTTCATCTTGTGTGGGTCTAAAAGTAAAAGACGCAAATTCCATCACAAAGGGGTCACTAAATGTTACTGCTGCAATGGCGCCCTGGTACAACTTCTACTGCAAATACAGAGTACATAAATGGCCTCAATATTATTTAGATTCATTAAGTGACATGTTGAGAAAAAACACAGAATCCAACCGTGTGCACAAAGGAGATTAAATGTCTAAAAAAGCATGCTGAAGGTGCTTCTAGGATCAGGAGGAATGCAGGCTTAAAAAGAACAGATCCGAGCACACATGTTGGCATTTTAACTCCATATCCTCTCCTCCACTTTTTTGAGTGCTCGGATCTCCTCTTTGACATGTTAAGTTATTGTTTGTAAAAGTTCACACCATCAGACAAACTCACTTAAGCCAAACATGGTTGAGGAAAGCAAGGTTCAGAGTCATATCAGCGATCTGGTTTTGAACAAACAGCCTCCAAAGCAACACTTGCAGACTAAAAATAATTGTCACTGATAAATCGATCAACTCTTGATAACCTTGGGAAGTTTTCTACCTAATGTATGTGATTACAAAATGCAGATTGTAGGAGCATTTGACTCTTGAGCCCTGTTCCAGGTCCAGGACATGGAATCTTTGCCCATGTTGTTCTGCAAACAGCTTCAATCTCCACTGGAACCTGAAGGACATCTCTTAGTTGTGATGATTGTAGACTTATGAATAAATTGTAGAAAAGTGAGTCTTGCCTTCCTGTGCATCTCTCTAGTGTCTCTTACCCTCCCTCTCAGGCAATTTGCTAAATCAAATGTGTGCATGTGTTTGTATTTAGGTGCCAAAATATAAGAGTGTGTCAAAGATGATGTGATAAGATGTGTCAAATGTATAAAATAATACAAATGCCAAAATGAACACCTGAGTTGCCATTAGATTTTTTTTAATTATTCAGTGAAACAATGAGGACTATGAAAGTAAAGAATTCAACAATATTATGTGAGCCTCCACAAAGGTAGATTCAATAGTTTTATAAAAATCAAAGACAACTGAAATCAATTATGTACAGGTTACATTTATGTATTTACATAAATACCTATCTTCTATACTAAAGGGTTTGTTTCTAACTATTTACAATGTACAGCATATTGTTATTCTTATTAAGAATATAATTATGTCAACCTTAAAACTATTTACAATTTACAGCATGGAGTTCATATTATATATTCATATTAACATGGTATGGAGGAAGAGGGGAGAAAAGAGGAAAAAATAAATCATTAAACCTTCTTCACCACTTCAGAAACATATCATCACTATCACCATTGTGTTTTCTGTTATGACTACCATCATTATCATCATCATCTGAATGTTTAAAGCCTCCTGACACTCTTCTTGCTCTGAGCGCTTCCTGGAAGGAGTCTGTCCTTTTTGCTTCAACCGGCGGATCTGCTGTCGCACTCTCTGGACGGGTGGAGTTCACACAGGCAGTCTGTGCAGAACAGGAAGCTGCAGTCAGCTCTGCTGCACATGCCCTCCTTCTTTTACAGAGTGACACCTTGCTGGATGCTGGCATCGCGGACACGACACTCCATCAGACGTGATGGAGCAGGGTTTTGGCTACCTGGTTCAAAGGCAAAGACATTGAATACCTTTTAAAAACACGAGAAGATAATAACAGCTTAGCTATAATGACAACTGTTTCAAGCATGAACATTTGGGAATTTCCCTTCTTTCTTAAGTGTAGTGTGTGTGTGTGTGTGTGTGTGTGTGTGTGTGTGTGTGTGTGTGTGTGTGTGTGTGTGTGTGTGTGTGTGTGTGTGTGTGTGTGTGTGTGTGTGTGTATATATATATATATATATATATATATATATATATATATATTTTTTTTTTTTTATCAATAGCATAATCATTTATAATTTATCAATAGCAAAAACGTATACAGTGAGACCTACTACTCAGATTTAGGGTCAATCATGTACTGTAGTATGTCCCAGTGTTCCCAAGTTCAGAGGGCAAAAAGGTTGAACAGTTTATTTTGGCATATCATTAAACAACTATTCATTACTATATTTTCCTACCAGACAGAAGGCAATGTGTGTACTGTAGGTCAGTGGTTCCCAAACTGTGGGTCGGGACCCCCCAGTTTTCTCACAAAACAATAAACAAACCAACATACAGTATAAGTGTTAGTGTATACAGGGTGTCTGCACATTTCTAAAGTTACAATTTAATTACTTTTATGACTTTTTCTTTCTACGAGCGTGTAGATCGACTATTTTCACAATAGTTATCTGTGGAACTGAGTCAAACTAAATGTAATGACTACAATTTCAAGTGCTTGTTGGGGTTGGTGGTCCCCAGTTCAAATGTAATTATTTTAGGGGGGCCTGGCAATGGTAACCATTGCTGTAGGTTACAGCTCATTGGGCCCGATTCATGAACCGTACTTACGAACAAATTTGTTCTTAGACCCACTTAAGAAGTTTTTTAAGAGATTTTGGCATTCACAAATGTTTTCTTAGCTGTGATTTGTTCTCAAGTTAAGAAGAAATCTACGCATACTAGAGAGCACTCTTAGGGTGGCCTTTGAGTTCTTAAGTGTGATATGTTTGTGCAAAAATAATTAATTCTCGAAGTTTCTTCAATTCTACAGTTGTATAATATAGGATTTAAATTACAATAATATTTTTATCATATCTTTAGAGCAAAAAAGGTTCTCAAAGGTGTGGTCTGGGGACCCCCAGGGGTCCTAGTGGATGAAGGTGGAGAACCCTGCACACATCGGGATTAAGGCCAAAGCTGCTCTTGGAAACCTGTCCAAGTCGCTCGCTACACAGCAGCTCCACACCGTCTATGGTATTAATGTCAATTGGAAGAAATTAACCAAACGGACCAAGTCTAAATCTTCCAACAAGGTGAGTGACTGGAACACAGTTGTCGTTTACTTAAATGTGTCATTTTGTCACGTCGTGTTAGGGGACCAGAGCTAACATTGACGTTGTGTCAGACTCTGAATCAACGGATCCAACGGTTATGTTGGGTTGGATAACATTAGCATATGGGTTTGTTTAGCAACTGGGGTTAATTTGTTAGCATGTCATTTTTACTCGACGTTTGCATTACAAACTGTGAGTAAGACTAGTTGCTGAACAATGATGATCACAGCATACTCTTTTTTTTATGTTGAGTTTTTAAGAAATCTGCCAAAGTGGACCACTAGTACTGCTGGTTTTCTATCCTATCAGGAGGACCCATGTAGTAGTAGGGTACTGCTGGTTTTGAGCCAAACTACCAGAGTTTGCTACCAGGACCTCTAGTACTGCTGGTTTTCTATCCTATCAGGAACCTTACTACTATATTATATAATGTAGTAGGCTATATAGAATATACTATCCTTATCCTATCATATTTTTAAAGGCACATGGACTGTTTTGGTAAAAACAAAATGTGAATCTCCACATTAATAGGACTTGTTTTGTAAAATGACACCCACTGACATCCAGAGGAGGGATACTTAGCCCAACTGTCTATCCATTTGATTAAAAAAGAAAACATTTACACCTTGTGACCTGACAGCCTCTGCAAAGGAAAGTCTAACCTTCACAGAGAACATTTCACTGCATAGTCTAAAACCTCTCGAATCTTAGAGAACTCCAAGCACACTCACTCATCCCAGATTAAAGATCACATGTTAGAGAGGGCTTGAGATCAATGCACATTCAATCAATGTGATTGATTATATAATTTGTCCATTTGTCTTGTGAATGTATTTTTCCTCGCTTAGGTGAAGGTTTTTGGACAACCACTGGAGAGCCTGCCTCAGTACAATACTGAACATGGAGCCGTACCAAGGTAAGTGGAGACATCTTGTTTAACCCATTTAGACCGGGAAAGTATCTGTGTCATTGTAGAATTCTTTGGCTATTCAAAAGTAGCAGAAAATGTGTGCAAAATCGTGAAAATGTATGCAAATGAATATATTTTTTTAAAAGCGAACATTTGTGAAATACGTTGTTCCAACTTCCAGGGACCACCAGAAGCAAAGATTTTAGTTAAAAAAAAGTGTTTAAAAATATATATATATTCAAAGATTTGCACAAATGTTCAAGCAGATCTACAAGCTCGTAGCGCGGCACTGAGTGAGCTTGTATATCTGCTATTTTTTAATAGCCCAAAGTATAAAATAATGGTTATAGCAAAAAATCTAAAATGACACAGATGCGTTCCCGGTTATCTGTGTCTCTCTGGCGCTGCGTGAGGTAGCTGCCTGTTCCAGCAGCTCCGTGTTTTAGCATGTTTTAGCGTGTTTTTAGCGTGTTTTTATTGTTTTACTGTCTAGTTTTAGCTTTGGTGTAAGCAGTATAGTTGTAGTTGTCTCGTTTGTGTTATGTGTTTGTTAGTTTGTGGACACTTTTACACATAATGACCAATTCGGGGACCGCATACACAAGGGACCAGCTGGTTGCCCTGAGAAAACCTTACCTGCTATACCAACGGAGGAAGCTGGACCTACCAGCCGAACTCAGGCGAAGATCTCGGGGCTGCAGAGCGGGGGTGAGGCGACGAGCAAACAGACAGCGTTTCAAACCGTGTCTGCCGTCCATTGTCATGGGGAATGTCAGGTCACTCAAGGCACCGGGAAGGATGGACGAGCTGGCGGAGCTGGCTAAATCCCACTCGGAATACCGTGAGTGTAGCCTGATGATCTTCACAGAGACATGGTTGCATGAACTTGTACCGGACTCTGTGGTGTCCGTAAATGGATTCCTCACTGTGAGATCGGACCGTGACACAAAGCTGTGCCGAAAGAGTACAGGCGGCGGGCTCGCGGTGATGATCAACAACAAGTGGTGTAATCCTGGGCACATCACAGTAAAGGAGCGAATCTGGAACCCGAACATTGAACTGATGATCATAAGTATGCGCCCCTACTATTTGCCACGTGAATACTCCCATGTTCTCGTGTTTGTTGTTTACATCCAGCCCACAGCGAATGCGGAAGTCGCGTGTGACGTCATTCACTCCGCTATCGCGAGATCTCAGACAGAGCATCCCAGTGCATTCATTGCAGTGTCAGGGGACTTCAACCATGTATCACTCTCAAGGACCCTGCCCACCTTCTATCAGTTTGTGAGCTGCAGTACTAGAGAGAACAGGACACTGGATCTATTCTATGCAAATGTTAAGGATGCATACAACTGTTCAGCACTGCCAAAGCTGGGTGGATCGGACCACAACCTGGTTCACCTCACATCCCATTATAAGCCCATGGTGAAACAACTGCCAGTGACCACTAGGACAGTGAGAAAGTGGACACCGGAGGCCAATGAGGTACTGAAGGGACGTTTTGAGGCTACAGACTGGGGAGTGTTCTACGATTCATACAGTGAGGACATTGATGGATTAACAGACTGTATTACGGACTATATACAATCCTGTGTGGATGATGTGGTACCCGCCAAAACTGTACGTTGTTTTTCAAATAACAAGCCCTGGGTCACTGGAGACTTGAAGGGCCTTCTCAACCAAAAGAAGAGAGCCTTTAAGGCTGGTGACAGGGCGAAATTGAAGCGGGTGCAAGCGGAGTTGAAAAAGAGGATCAGTGAGGCAAAATACACCTACAAGAGGAAGGTAGAGGAGAGACTGGCACAGAATAATGTGCGGGAGGTATGGAAGGGTCTTAAGAACATGTCCGGCCACAAGCAATCCACCGGCCGATCAGTGGAGGGCAACCTGGATAAAGCCAATGAATTCAATCTGTTTTTCAACAGGTTTGATATAAGTGGGCCCCAGGCCAACCCCCCCCTTAACCCTCCAGCTCATACCCCAGCACAACCCATGCTGCCACTCCCCCCCCTCGTCTCCTCCTCCATCACCACCCCACCATGCAGGACTGACTGTGACCTCTGAGCAGGTGAAGAAGGAACTGGAGAGGCTACACCAGGGCAAGTCTGCAGGGCCGGACGGCATCAGTCCCAGGGTGCTGAGGACGTGTGCAGAACAGCTGGCCCTAACCCTAACCCTCGCTGAGACTGAGGAAGGTGCCGGAGCGGTGGAAAACATCCTGCATTGTTCCAGTACCTAAAGGAGTGCGGCCTAGTACTCTTAATGACTACAGGCCAGTGGTACTGACCTCTCACGTCATGAAGACCTTCGAGAGACTAGTTCTGCAGCACCTACGGCCTCTGGTGAGTGACTCCCTGGACCCTCTACAGTTCGCTTACCGTGCCAAGGTTGGAGTGGAGGATGCCATCATTTGTATGCTGCAGAAGGCGTACTCTCACATGGAGAAGAAGGGGAGCACGGTGAGGATCATGTTCTTCGACTTCTCCAGTGCGTTCAACACCATCCAGCCACCGCTGCTTGCTGAGAAGCTTACATCGTTGCAGGTGGACCACAACATGGTGGCCTGGATTACAAACTATCTCACCCTGAGGCCACAATATGTCCGGCTCCAAGGCTGCCAGTCCCGGGTGGAAATGGGTAGCACTGGAGTTCCTCAGGGAACAGTCCTGTCACCCTTCCTGTTTACTATCTACACTTCCGACTTCAGCTTCAGATCTGGAACATGCCATCTCCAGAAGTTCTCAGATGACTCCTCTATTGTGGGTTGCATCACTGAGGACAATGACATGGAGTACAGAGGTGTGGTGGAGAACTTCACCAAATGGGCTGAACATAACCACCTACAGCTAAACACAAAGAAGACAAAAGAGCTGGTGATTGACGCTAGACGGAGCAAGAGGAGGACCCCAGTACCCATCACCATCCAGGGGGAAGAGGTGGAGATCGTCGACTCCTACAAATTCCTGGGCGTTCACCTGAACAAGGACCTGGACTGGAGGAACAATACTGAGGCTGTCTACAAAAAGGGACAGAGCAGACTGTACCTCCTGAGGCGGCTCAAATCCTTCAATGTGTGTAGTAGGCTATTGTCTATGTTTTATAATTCCGTCGTAGCCAGCATTCTATTTTATGCAGTGGTATGCTGGGGTGGGGGCATCAAGGCTGGGGAGCTAAACAGGCTCAACAAGATCATTAAGAAGGCCAGCTCTGTGGTTGGCCTCCGCATGGAAGGGCTGCAGTCAGTCGCAGAGAGGAGGATTAGGGACAAACTAAATTCCATCTTGGCAAATCCCTCCCATCCACTCTATGGCGAGCTGCAGGATAGGGTGAGCACCTTCAGCCAAAGGCTCACTCTCCCCCCTAACATGCACACTGAGCGGTATAGACTCTCATTCATGCCAACTGCCATCAGACTCTACAATGAGCAATGACTCTGACTATGAACTCTCCCTAAATGCACCCTGGTCTATGTTGTGTCCATCTGTTTCGTTGTGTTTTTTTGTCTGTTGTTTACTGTTATTGTTACACTGTGCTGCTGTGACACCTCAATTTCCCCTTGGGGATATTAAAGTATTTCTCATCTCATCTCATCTCATCGTCTTAAAAAGGCAGCAAATGATAACAGTTAATGTTGTATTTCTTTGCTAATTTTCTTTCATGTGTGTGCTTTTTCAGGTTTCTTGTTGATGCCTGCACCATTCTATTGGAGCACGTAGACACAGAGGGTCTGTTCAGAAAGGCGAGTTCCATTGCTGCTCGGAAAGCACTCAGGGTAAGTGATGGGTTACGTTGACCTTGCTTTCATTTGGCGACCTAATCTTTGCTTAAAAAGCCTAAAAGCCAAACAGCTTCTTTTTTTTTTTGCAAAATATGTTTATTGCTTTTTAATGACATACAAAATACAAAAATATAAACAAACAAGAAATAATAAGACAAAAATACAGCTCAGATACAACATTCATACAAAGATAAAAAAGTTAAGCAAGAACATGATCAAAGGACACATCTCCCGGCCAACAAAAGTCTCCCAACAAGGAAAGACACCATTCAAAATGATTTAAGATGCATGAAAACACCAGTCACCAGTGGCACAAGGACATTAGCCAGGACAAAATGCTGGCCTACAAGAAGGAAGCGCAAAAATTTTTATGACAAGTAAAATTCCATTATCGTGACAGCCCTGCCCCACTGACACTGTTGAAGTATAAATAAACACAACTGGTTTGCATTGTTTCATCAGGTCAAGCTAGATGCAGGCGAGCAGTGTCTGTCCGCGGCAAATCCGCATCTTGTGGCCGACTTGGTGAAGCAGTTCTTCAGGGAGCTGCCAGAAGCCGTCTTGCCCACAAAGATGCAAGAAGCCTTCCTGAAAGCCCAGCAGCTGACCAGCCAGGCAGACCGCACCGCCGCCACATTGCTGCTGTCTTGCCTACTGCCTGACAGAAACCTCAGCGTACTGAGCTACTTGTTTGACTTCCTCCACAGTGTGTCCAAGAGGTAAGTGTGTTGTCCAGCTTTTTAAATGAATGCATTGTTTTATTTCATGGCTTAATCTTATGGATAGAAAATGTAATATTAAACACATAAAAAATGATTATGTCCACACATTCCAGCTCCATAATATGTATTTGAATCTTTATTTGATGATGTTTCGTCTGTCTGACCTTCAAGAACAGACTGTTTTCTGATCTTGAAGAAGGAGGGCAGATCAAATAAAGACGAATGTATATAGAACTGAACTCATTCTTACATGACTAGGCCTGTCTTATCGCCTAATTGCAATTATTTGAGATAATGTATGATAGAGATAATGAACCCTCTCAGTCAAATGAGACTGCTGTCTGCCATGATGCTCAACAAGATGATGCCCTGTCTGAATGCCTCTGTCTGAAGGATTACCAAACACTTGCTGAACAATCCTCAGTAGAAACTAGTGCTACAGGACAACTCTCAGTGCATGACGATGTTTCATCAGAGAATCAACTCATTACGAGCACCAGGATACAGGGAGAGTGGGTACTGAAACATTGTGGGCACCTTAATGTTAAATTGGCCTTTTTTTGCTAAATGTTAAAATAAAGATTTTGGAAAATGGTCTGAAGTGATGTAAAGTATAGAGGATCTGAACATGCTTCAACATTTGACATTTAAGGCCTAATACTTCTATAATTGCAAAAAAAAACTGTGACCAGCCAATCACATGGGCAAAAACCAGAAGACTTTAGGTCTGATAATGATGTACCGTGCATGTTCAAATCATGTATACTTCACATTACTTTCAGACCATTTTCCAAATTCTTCATTTTTTACATTTTGGAAAAAGATAGTCAATTTAACATTGAGGTGCCCACAATGTTTAGATGCCCACTCTTCCGGTTACCCTTCTTCATGCTCGTCTTGACTGATTTACAGTCATATAAATCAGTCCATTTATTTTTTCTTATAAATATCTTTATTTCGTATCACGTATCACATTTTTTCTTTTTCTCCCCTTCCCCATCCCTCCCCCACATATTGTTATTGCTGTCATATTTTCCTTTCCAAAAAGAAATCAGTCCATTTCTAATCAGTTGTATGTATATATTGTTGTGTGTATATTGTTGTGTATATATATATTATCTATTATTGTATTGTTGTATATAGTTTTCTCTTTCATTAAATATAGAACTAATATTTTGGAGTCATAGTGAATGTATTCACATTAATATATCCCAACATAATTAATATATTATAAGATACAAGCAATCACTGTGCTGTTATTTTAGTAGTGCAAGTATTAACTAGGGTCTACCAGCCTTAACTTCTTGGATTAAAAACATCAAGTTATGATTCACTGTAGTACCACAAGTGAGAAATGCATGTTATGATATGAAGGTTTCAGCATAATAGTCTACATTTATTAGAGGTGACAGACAAGTTAATTAATTTAATTTAATTTAATTTAATTTAATTTAAATTTAATATGAGACAGCTGGAATTAAATGTTTCACTTTCATTGCATCATAGTAGCCAACTTACTGTATGTCATGGACTGGCCTCACAATACTCTGACATTACATGTACCAACGATCAGAAGAGCTAATTGTTGCCATCTTGAGTTTTATTTAAGTTTTTTATTATTTATCTAGATTGTTTTAATAGATTTGGGTCCAGATACCATTGTTTTTCTCTCCTCCCACTCAACACTCTGAGGCTTTGCAAAGACTATGTCATATGTCCAAATGTTAAATGTAAGTTTGTTAACACATAATTAACTTACCAAGTATTAAGAATAAATAAGGCAAGAAAACCTTATCATGGTGTGGTGTCGTTGGTCAGAACACTGTGTGTCTGTGTTCAACAACTTTCCACATCCAGTCTAGGAGACTTTAAGTTAACTCAGCAGCCATATTGTACAGAAATAGGGCCTTTTCCTTCACAGGTGTTACCGATACAATTGAGGAGGACTCTGTCCCATTCTGGTCAAACAGAGTCAGGGTGCTGATATTGTGCATGTTGGCTCACTGGAAACACTCTGCTACATCGGTTAACTTGGTCTCAAAAGTGTGGTCCAGGGACCTCATGGTTCCTGAGGGGGTTACAAATGGCCTCTTACGGGTCCATTTGGTTCCATTTGTACACTCTCAGAGTTATGGGGGTCCTATCATGTTAGTATCATGACCAGTGCCATGGTCACTCAGTATCATGTCTGTGTCTAGCCTGGAAACCAGACGAATCTGAAATTGCAAAAATAAGAATTGCCCTCTGTCGATTTGGTCTGGCACCGCTCAGTTGGGACTGGATTTCACTCCCTCTGGCAAATATTGTAGTTTTACTCCACTACAATTATTTGAAAACTTGAGTTACTTTGAAGATTTTGAATAGTATTACAAAACAGCACTACCATCGCAGTAATGACGTCATAGCTGACTGACATAGACTGGCCCCAAACTACTGTCCAGTACCCAGACAGACATGCATACTCACACATTAGTGTATGTTTCACATAGCCTGCTATTGTATGTTTGTACTGCATATTTTCACATAAATAGTTAGCAGGGGGCATCAGTGCTATATACAATAGCAGTAGGCCTATATGTGTGATTTCTATTTATGTTGTGAGTAATAATAATGGATGACAGATGTATTGTATGTCTTTGGAAACCTTTTAAGCACACGTTTAGATTATTTATCATTATGACCACCAGGCGGCAGTGTTGGTTAGGCCACTTTCTTCCACAAGCTGTCTTTGCTTGATATTTATATTCCTTCACAGTCAACACAACTTCACATTCTATCTCTTTCTTAATAAACCATCTTAACACTTCAGTTATTCGGATGTCAAAGGGAGTATATGGTAGTCAGCTGACACTGACATCAATCTTGACCTTCACACTTCTGCTTCAAAACCTCACATTAACATATTAATTTAATTTGTAACATGTAGTCTATTCCACTAGTCTACTATTTCACTCCCATGGAGGCAGTATGGTTAATAGTTGTTTTGTGTCATCAGTCAAACCTCAAGCCTGAAATAAAACCTTTCTAAATCTCAGACAGATATTTTCTACACTTGATATCGCCAATCTTCAGTTACAGAAATGAACAGCTTTGCATAGCTTATATTTCAACACTAAAGCCAAAGAGAAGAAAATAAAGAGATGAAGCTTGATATATGATTATCATATAAAATGCATTATTTATTACACAAGCTAGAACAAACTTAAACTGCTACTTAAAAACATAGGTAAAAAAATACAACTAAACTTAACAAACTTACTCTACAACTGTTATGTTATTTTAAAGAAAACATTGATGTATAAAACAATAAAACACTTAATGTAAGAAATAAAAGCTCAAACCATAGTCAATGTACAATATAACAATATTATTTACATAAATGTTCAAACAAAAATATTTAATAATACTCAATTTGCAAAACAATACTACTATTTACAAACAAAAGATCATGAAAGCATTTTCTGTACAAGATAACATGACTATACTGTTGAAAGCATTACTGTAAAATAAAACTACTCAAAGGAAAGGGTAACTGGTTGTCTAAGACTAGGACCCATCTCGCAGTGGTGTCCGATAAGAGCTTAACTGAAATATCTAACCCTAAAAATGTAAAGGTATTGCAAAATGTCTAATTGAAATGTAGTGGAGTGAAAGTTAAGTGCTGGCAAATAAAAACTAAAACAAAAAAATGTTCTTGAGTACACTACTCAAGTAAAATAGTCCTTTGGTACTGTCCATCAATGCCAGTGTGGCTGAAAAGTCCTGAGGTTCGTAGAAACGGTAGGTAGTTGGAGATTCTGGAGGCACATTCTGGAGGCTACCTTCACCGTTGGCCGGGTCCAGGTCTCTTGGTGGCGGATCTGGCGATGCGTGATGGTCTCTGTGCATGGAGAAGAAACACAGGTGTTAGTATCAATGTCCAGCCCTTTCTCGAATGCAATACTTAAATATCTTGCTAATCAAAACCACAAGAATAAAGCATACATAGAGTAAGCATACATCGCCATAACTAAGATAGTTACTAGTTACATATTATGTATTCAAACAATATAAGTCACAAAATAAATAGATAATTATTAATTTGATAACTGCAACACAACATTTATTTCACAACATTGTATCCTTGTTTTTATTAATTTTCATTTCATCAAGGTGGGAGCTTACCAATATGTACATATTGTACATAAGACTTGTGCAGATACAAGATACAATACCCAACTATGATACTCATGGCTATCACATAATGATTTGGGGGGAGTTCAAATTAAGCTCTTTTTGGTGCTTGTATACGTCAGTAAGCTATATATAAAAAATAAAAACAAGGACAATATTTTGCTATTTAAACTTGAGTTGTAGTGAATAACAAATTAGAACATTTGGTGATTTACACATTGTTTGAATAAATAATTTGTGCACAATATAACTAGTAACTATGTCACTTAAGGTGACGTTACTATATGAACTTTTGCCAACCCACCTTCCTCCGGATCATCCTGCGGTTGGTGGGAGCATCGATGACGATGCACCTCCTTCTGCTGGAGATGTAATCTTCATCGATCTGTTGGAGAAAATGTAGTGATTTGTAACTTGAGCTGATTTGCTTCATAAATTAAACTAAATAAACTTCAGACAGTTTTAAGTGGAGGTAAATGTACACGCATGCCACATCACTGGTCAATCGCTTTAATTCAACAGGCAACACTGTTTTTAACTATTTCACAATTACAGACAAACTCATGGATGCTCTTTTCCATGTCTCTGCTTGCCGCTTAACCACATGAAACTAAATTCAGAAACAAATAGCGTGTGGGGCAACTGGGCAAGCATTCGGCAAAAATAGAAATTGTACATGCTCACAACGCATCGTGTTGGGAACTTGTAGATTGGCTATTTTTGGCAAAGAGATTTAGTGCAGAGGGGAAAAAAGGAGCGGGGGGGGGGGGGGAGTACAGACCCCTAACTCCAGTCAACAACGTACGGTTGGTTAAATGTTTGTTGGGTGTGAGCTTAGCCTTGTTTAGCTCAACTCTTGGACTTGAGATCAAGAACCAACTCCAATCAATAGTAAGGAAATGCAACCTTAAAGGGATAGTTTACCCAAAAAATGACTTATTTTCTATCAATTACACACCCCATGAAGCCTTGAATTCATGAAGATGTTTTTGTTTTTGTCGCATTGCTAAGCGAATCATTTGATGACTGGCGGAAAGATGCTAATGTCTCGGTAGTTGACACTTTGAGTCTCCTAAATCTCCACGAATTCAAGTCTCCATGGGGTGTGTTATTAATAGAAAGAAAGTGATTTTGGGGGTGAACTATAATCCCTTTAATTTTATTCAAAGATGGATGACTGGTCTAACTAGACTAAACCATGTAACTGATGTATTTATCAATGAATTAATTACTCTATTGTAGAGATCTGTAGTAAAGGTGTACTTACCAGAAGGTGGTGTCTGGCTAGTGGCCTCTTGCCTCTGCAGGCTACTCCTTGGCCGCAGTCTCCTTCACAGTCTCCTCTTCCTTTGCAAATCCCTTCTGGCCTGGTGTTGTTGCCTGTGTTCTGAGAGCTGTGTTTCTGCCGTAGGAAGCTTTGCATGCTCCTGCAAAAAGTGTGAGATGGGAATAAGCAGAGTAAGAATCTCCCGTCAATAAACAACAAGGTCACATAAATAAGAATGCAGAGAGAACAATGTAGTGCCTCAAAGAAACTAGGATTCCAGGTAAACAATGAACCTAGCATCTGTGTATACCAAGGGTTCCCAAACCTTTCAGGCCACGACCCCCCCAAAATAATCATATTTGAACAACCCACCCCACCCTGACAAGCACTTGGAATTGTAGGCACTATACATTTAGTTTGACTAGGTTCCACAGATAAACATTATGAAAATAGCCGAACTATAAGCTCACAACGCCTTGCAGTGCGAGGCGTTGTGAGCTTGTAGATCGGCTATTTTCACAATGTTTGCCTCTTTCTTACATAAAACTTGACAATTTGGTATTAGAAAGGTCTTAAACGTCATTAAATAGAAACGTGCAGAAACCCTGTATACACTTATACTGCATGTTGGTTTGTTAACTGTTGAGTGAGAAAACAATGTTGCACATTAAGATAATCGGGGTCCCGACCCCCAGTTTGGTAACCACTGGTCTATACAACATGCTATAGTATCTAGATAACATTCTTAAACATTTGTGGTCAAGAAAAACAAATGTATTGAAATAAAATAACAAAACCATAAGAACAAGTGACCAAAATGTATCTACATACTTGAACCAACCAGATCCAGTTCCTTGCTTCTTCTTGGCAACGGTAACCCTCTTCCTGGTGGTGACCTGTTGGGGAGGAGAAACAGAGGAGTCAGTTTCCGTGTCTGAATCGTCGGTCAAACACGGAAACCAACTCACCTGTGGCTGAGTGGGTGCTTCTCCCGGTGAGGCATCCTTCACTGGCACCCTCCTCAGTATCGCCCTGGGATTCTGGTCGTCGACCACGGTGCACGTCCAGTTGTATGGAGCGTCCTGTGTGAGGAAATGCATACATTGGTAACTTGAGCTAATTTCTTTCAGTAAATGTAACTGCAGGAAATTGTTTTTAAATAATAGCGTTTTTTGTTTAATGTTTCTTTCTACAGACAAACTCGTGGATGCTTTCTTCAAGTCTCTGCTTATAGACTTGTAGACAGTCTACAAGCTCAAACTCACTGTGAGCTTGTAAGTCGGCTATTTTTTAATGTACAAAATATAGAATAGGGTTAATGTATACATTTTGTAATAATCTAAATCTACAAAGTAGCAACTAAAATGTAATAATTGTAGTAGAGTAAATATTATTTGGCTGTGAAACATGGTGGAGTAGAAGTATTCAAAAATGGACATACTCAAGTAAAGTAAAAAAGATTCCTCTAAATTGTGCTCAAGTACAGTAGCCTACTTGAATAAATGTACTTAGTTACTTTCCACCACTGGTAGTAAGGATGTACTTACTTGAAGGCACTCGGTCCGAACCCTCTTCAGAACCACCCTGGTGTTCTGGGGGTTGTTGGGGTCCTGGATCAGGACAGAAGTCCAGGTGAAGCTGGCAGCTGCAGCATTCTGTGGGAGAAAATGTAGAAATGTGTAAATTAAGCTAATTTCCTTCATACATTGAAGTGCAAGAAATAGAAGGCCATTGCATATATTGTCTCTGTCGGGTGGAAACCTCTAAAACTGATACTTGTTTGAGTATTAGAATTCAAAAGTATCAAAAATAGCAGACCGACAAGCTTGATTGCAGATCTGCTATTTTAGATACTTCTGTGTAATGATCGAGTAGGGTATTAATTTACAAAAAAACACAAAAAAATGGAATATGGAGATGAGGTTTCTGCCCAACAGCAACTATATATATGTTTTAAACAATTGATTTGAAAAATTGATAAATGAAACTTAGCCAGGAGCCACTGCTCCTTAACGTGGAAAAGGTTCAGGCATCTCATACGGACGCTTCCTCTCTCCCTAGGGTGCTCCTATGGGAACGTCCCACTGGGAGGAGGCCGAGAACCAGATATCCCCACGCTGGCCTTGGAACGCCTTAGGAAACCCCAGGATGAAGTGGCTAATGTTGCTAGTAGGGAAAGGAATGTCTGGAACTCTCTGCTGCTGGAGCTGTTGCCCCCTCAACCAGACTCCAGATAAGTGGTTGAAGATGTATGGATGGAAGATAATACAGTTATTTATTTCATATTTACACAGTAAAATCCTCAGTGTTCATTTAGTGAATGATTATACTGTTTATGGTCCCCAGCACAATATAGTATCAGTTTAACCACTTTAACCCTATATACATTACATCAGCTTATTAAAATAGCCGATGTACAAGCTCACAATGTGTCACGGTGCAACGCGTGGTGAGCATGTAGATCAACTATTTTAACAACACAAATCTTGTATGGGGAATTGGGGATCCCTCCTTGTCACAAAAGATTTTCAGATGGGGGGTCCATAGCCAAAGACATTAATTTGGGGGACGTTGACAAAAAGAAAGTTTGAGAAGCACTGATTTAAACAGTAACATCCTCAGTGTTAAATGGCCGTTTGTAAGTAACTCTGAGAGTCAGCGAATATAACCGTTAACATTTGGGTACATAATATTTGAACCACTATTTGGCTAAATGTGTACAATATCAGAGTTACATTAACACCGAGTAATATAGGCCTATGGAACGAACAGCAACTCGTTTGAAAGATGCAGGACAATATAAAACGACTCCCATTATTACAATGTACATGAAGGCATTTAGCAGATGCTCATAATGTATCCACGGGCACAGCGACTCGAAAAAAGTGCAAAGTAAATTAATCCTATAGTCCAGTGGTTCTCAAAGTGGGGTCCGGGGACACCCAGGGCCAGGGGTCCTTGAGGGAGATCCAGGGGGTCCCCAGCTAAATGATAGATAGTAACCAAATGAACCCTTAAGGTTCTGTAACCTCAGACAGTGTACAAATTGAACCAAATGGACCCTAACGGCTCCATTTGTACACTCTCAGAGTTAAATTAACATTGATTTTACAATATAAATTGGGATCCCAGAGATATAAATGTCATTACATGGGGTCCGTCCGTATAGGACCGTAGCCTAATGATGCATTTCAAACTGGGGGTCCTTGAAACTAAAACGGTTGAGAATCACTGCTAGAGCCGTAAAAAAAACTTCTCTTATGGGGGCTCCCTGGCACATCTTTTCAAATGGGGGTCCGCACGCTAATAAGTGTGAATTTGGGGGTCCTTCCTTGACATGAAAAAGTTTGAGAACCACTGGTAGCCAACATACGACATCGAACGAAAACATGCTAACTAGGCTAACTAACGTTAAATTAGCCTTTACCAGATAGGGACTCTAAACAAACCGTCTTAAACGACGTGCTCTAAAGAACATTATAACACATTCACAGCCTCCATATTGTATTAATAAAAATGTTAACATACCGTCTCCATGGTCTCAAGTAACGTCGTTGGTGTTGAAGTGAAGAAGAAGTTAGAAGTTAGTAGTCAGTCAACTGTCTGCTTGTGTCAGAAGGTCTCTCTCAACAAACGTCCAGTTCTCAGAGAAGATGTGACTGACTGATGGATGAACGTTAGAGCATCACGAGATCATCTCAGGCACCTGCTGTCATACGTCACAGTCACAGCTGAAGACCCGCTGTGATTGGCCAGTCAAAACGGTAACCGCCCTCTCACGTGCCGCGAGAACCAAGTAGTAACGGCTGCATTAGCTTCTCGCGAGAACAGACGAGAGAAGATCTACAAACTCGCAATGCGTCGCACCTGCAACCCGCTGTGAGTTTGTAGATCTGCCGTTGACGCAATGTTTATTTTCAAAATGCAAGCTCTGACGTTTCCCATAATGCACAGAGCGGTACTTATCAACTGATGTCACATCAATGACCGAATTATATTCATAAAGTTGCCAAAAACTCATTTCAATTTAGTATTTTTATAATATTAATTTAATATAATATAAATTCTTGTTTGTATTTTATTTTTGACGTTTAAACCTACTGTATTGTGTGTATAACATTGTTAAATACAGTTAAAACCTCTAAAATGCCTAAAATGGTTTTCCCGTGTGCGGGTGGGTAGCTGATCTACAAGCTCATGACATGATGCTGATGCTGCGCTTTGTGAGCTTGTAGATTGGCTATTTTCCCCACACGCTACGCTCAACTGCGAATGACGCATTGTGCATCCTTCAACAACCAATGAGCGGCGTGCATTCCGCGGGCGGGCGGCCAATAGGAGGAGGCGCGGGCGTTTGAGAGCGTTAATATGGGAAGCAACGGCGGCAAAGCGTCAGTCGGTGTTTACTGTCACAACGGAGAGCATTCGACTCGCTACTGCTGTAGTTTAGTTAAGACTTACGGTTAACTGTCTGTTTGACTCGCTACTGTAGTAGTTACTAACTTTTTACTAAGGTGAATTGTTGTTATCACTTGTTATCACACATTATTACATTATCATCACAACATGGAAAACGCTGTTTTCGTCGTGTCCAAGGGGGAACCCAGCGATGCGGTGAGTAAAACTGTTTTTTTTTTTAAACTAGAGTTAGCTTGTTGTAACGTTCTCCCGGGCCGTTAGCATGGCAGGTTTAACAGACATTAAAGCTGACAAGGCGTCGGTTCGGTTCGGCGAGCGACGACAGCGAGGCTCCATCCATCCTGTTCGTGCCCGGTTTAACGTCAACAAGATGGAGCTTCGCTGTCGTCGCTCGCCGAACCGACGCTTTGCCAGCTTTAATATCTGTTCTGGTCGGCAAGCGAGTCTTTTTGGTGTCGTTTGTGGTTTTGCTTGTGCATTTTTTTAACCTGAAAACGTTGTGAATCCTTTAAACCTTAAGTGCATTTTTCCCGTTGCTTTTTAGCTAACGAGTTTGTAACGGTTTCTGTTTTTGAATGTTACTGAACAGTTATGAAAAACAACTACAGTTAAGCTTGTTCTCCCGTTAGGCTAAACGTTAGCCTAGCCATGGTTCACGTGACGCTTGTATGACAGTCATGTTTCAGGGCTAGCTAAACGTTAACGTTATGGTGTTGGTGTCGCTCGCCGAACTTATCTTCCAAGCTTATAACCGACGCTTTGTCAGCTTGAAGATCTGTTCTCTGCTGGTCGACAAGCGATGTGCATTGAGTTTCAGTCTTTTGTTTTGTGGTGTTTCTGGCTTATTTAACGTTATTTGGTTGTGTCTGTGCTGTTTTGGTTGCTGTTTGGTGATGTTTGCTGGTTCAACGGCTTTAAAACGTTGGTTGTTGAGAGAATTTTGAATGTTGTGAACGTTGGTGAAGTGTTTTGAACCTTCTAAACGTAAAGTATAGTTTGATCGTTGCTTTTTAACTAAATTCAGAATTGAACGGTTTTATCGTATCTTCGGTGAGTTCAGCGTTATGGTGAGTAAAATGTGAAAAATAACTAGAGTTAAGCCTGTTATTCTCCCGTTAGGCTAAACGTTGACGTTATGGTGTTGGTGTCGCTCGCAGAACTGATCTTCCAAGCTTATAACGGACGCTTTGTCAGCTTGAATGTCTGTTTTGGTTGCTGTTTGCTGGTTCAACGGCTTTTACACGTTGGTTGTTGAGTGACTTTTGAATGTTGTGAACGTTGGTGAAGTGTGTTTCTTTTTAACTAAACACGTTGTTTTTAATGTCTGTTCTGGTCGGCAAGCGACATGAATTGAGATCGAGTCTTTTTCTCTTTTGGGTGTTCATTTGATCCAGTTTTGGTTGTGCATTTGTTTTTGATGAATCTTTTAAACCTCAAGTGCATTTTTAACATCGCTTTTTGTAACGTTTTTTTGTTTCTGTTTTTGAATGTTACAGTTTCAACAGTGGATGAACGTGCAGAACCCAGCTGCATACATGGGGAAGAGGAAGACCAACGGTGCTCCAAAGAGAGCTGCTCTTGGAGACCTTTCCAACTTTGCCAACAAGGCTTCTAACACCAAGGTAATATTTAAACTCCTGATTCTCAACCTTTACAATTTCACAGTCCCCAATTTGATACTTTTTTTCCAGATCCCTACACTGAAATCCTTTTGTTAATTTAAACTGACTGTTAATTTAGACAATGACGTTGTTTACATTTAATTTGTATACCTCTAATGTAAGGTTCCCTTTGTACACTCTCAGTTCAAGACAGTACAACAGGACAAGGCCCTGGATGCTGTCTACACAAGAATCCTACAGAGGATCCCTGATGTACCATTGGTGAACGTGGACCACATCAGAAATGTGGACCTCTGCAGAGGCCTCCCGAGAGTCGCAGACAAGGTCAGGGAGAGAACGGTGGCTGGGCACTGTGGCAGACACCTGAAACTGATGGCCAGCAAACTGACACAAGGCACAGCTAGGAGGGTAGAGAGGCGCACCACCTATGTAGACACACTGCAGCGTGGCAGCAGAGCTAACAACACTGCAGAGCTCCTGATGGGGGATAGGAAGGTGTGGAGAGCATCTATCCTGGAATCCCGAGTAAGTTTTTGCTAGTCTGCACAGTAGCATTGCATATCATCGTTGTTGGGTGGAAACATTCTCTCCATATTTCAACTCCTACGTTGTCGTGTCATTCAAAAGTAGCTACTCGACTAGTCACGACACGTTGTGAGCATGTAGATTTGCTATTTTTGAAGATAGTCAAATCCATTTAGCCCTGAGGAAGATTTTCTTTTTTTAAACGGCCTCTAAATGCTAACCTTCTGAAAAACCTCAATTCTTTATTGAGTTTTTTTTTTAATTAAAAAAAAACCTAAAACTAAAATAATGTTGCTATATACATAGCAACATCTGAAATGACAGATGCTTCCCCAGATTGAAAGGTATAACAGTGTATAGGCTTTCCAAGTCTAAATAGGTTAAGTGCGTGTGGGGTTTTATACATTTTGAACCAATGACCAGTATTAACAAGAAACAAATTACCTACAGTTTGACTTCAAAGAAGAATGTGTTTTGAATGTATTTGTATTCTTTTCTCCTTCTCAGAGGACTGGAGTTGCCAGAGTTCAGGCACCTCCTCAAGTGTCTCCCTCCACTGGTCCAGAACAAGCTGCAGATGTTTCCATGAAGGAGGCCTTCCCTGACCCGCTCCTCACAGTAGAGGACATTGATGCAGGAGACTCACAGATGTCCCTCCTATGTTCTGAATATGTCAAAGACATATATGCACATCTAATGGATCTAGAGGTATGTGATGCCAGAGGCATGTTTTCTTTACTACATGATGTGACTAGGGTTGTCATACAATCATCACTTTACTTGACGATTAATTGTCATACAAATAATTGTGAATAACGATTTAATTATGTTTTTCCATTGAACATTGGAACATAAAAATGTAATTTCTATTTGGCTTTTAGGCCATGTAAACAAAAAATGCACTGGGCAGATTTGACAAATAACTTAAATATGCAAAGAAATGACTGACAAGTACCTCTACCAATGATTAAAATAAATAATGTGCTATGGCCATAATAGGCCACATTTCGTAATTTTATACTGAAAATGTGTAAAATAAATGTAAAACAATACCCAATCTACAAGCTTACAACGCGGTGCGACGCATTGTGAGCTTGTAGACCTATTTACACTATTTTTGAACATTTTTGAACATGAAAGATATTATGGCGATAATGCAAAATAATTGCGATTATGTAATAATTGTGACAGGCCTAGATGTGACCTGGTGTCATGCAGCAATGTAATGAAGTCTTTTGTCTTTACAGGTAAAGCAGGCTGTGCGACCTGGGTTCTTGAAGGGCTACGACATAACGGCACAGATGCGAGCTAAGCTAATCGACTGGCTGATCCAGGTTCATTTAAGTTTGTATCTGCGGCAGGAGACACTCTATCTCACAGTTGCCATCTTGGATCGTTTTCTGCAAGTAAGGGCAACTTACAAATGAGTTTGCCATTTGATCTGCTCTTGTCTTTCTTTCTTTTCTTTTCCTTTCCTTTTTCTAATGAGCTGTTGTGATGTATTACAGGTTCGGTCAGTTTCACCAAAGAAGCTCCAGCTTGTTGGTGTCACTGCCATGCTGGTGGCCTCAAAGTACGAGGAGTTGAGACAAATAGGTGCCCCAGGGATCCAGGACTTTGCCGACATCACAGACAACGCCTTCACAACCACTCAGATTAAACAGATGGAGCGTGTAATGCTGAGGTACCTCAACTATGAGCTGGGGTTTCCGCTGCCCTTGCACTTCCTCAGGAGAGCATCCAAGGCTGCAAACGTGAGTCACTGTTCACATGGTTCACTAACTAACATACAAGGTGTAGTGATCAGACTTGACTCTCTGCACCAAGGCTTTGTCCAGACTGCAGGCAAAATCTGATCTTTAGGACTGACTGTCAACACTGTTATTTGCAAGTGGTTAGTTTGGATTTGTGTATAAAATAGCAGATCTACATGGCACAATTTGACATGTAAGCTTGTGGATCGTCTATTTCCCACGAGCTCCAAGGTCGTTTGCAGTGTCAGTGTTCAGACTGAAACACACATTTAGAAAACAGATTTGAATGACATTTCAATCCACCTAGGAATGTGGTTCAACTCTGATTAGATTTCCATGAGGTTTTATGCTGTTCAGACTTGATGAAACAACTCTGATTTCCAATCTGGTTTGGACAATTATCAGATTTGGGCTGACGGTGTGAACATAGTCTAAAAATGAACATAGGTGGTGACTGGTCAAATGGTGGTTAAAATAAAGCATGTAGAAGGGTATTTTGAATTGTATATGCAAGCAGGCTTTTAATAGTGTTGTTTGTTTGTTCTAGTGTACTGTGGAGAGACACATGCTGGCCATGTATCTCATGGAGTTGACACTCCTCGACTACGACATGGTTCACTACCGGCCCTCTGAGATTGCTGCTGCTTCACTGTGCCTCTCTCAGCTGCTGCAGGGTGGCCTGCCATGGGTGAGTTCTATAGAATCAATGTATATGTTGGCTTATTAGTACAAATGGCTAGCTTTACATTTTGTCTTTGATTCTAGTTTTTGTTCCCCCTCCAGAGCAGTATTGCACCTCATATGATGATCCTAATGATTGTTTTTCATGTGTTGCAGACGCCTACAGAGCGGCATTACACCAGGTATGACGAGGCTCACCTGAAGCCAATAATGCAGCACCTGGCAAAGAATGTTGTTCTTTGCGACGAGGGGGAAACAAAGTTCCAGGTGAGTGGGCAAACAAAAGTATTCAGAAGTTGATGGAGTAAGATGTGGATGTTTGAATAGATGAATACTAATGCTAAGTTATTTAGAAGTTATTTAGACAGATGCTAGGTTCATGTGTTTATCTGGCATCCTATAGTTTCAATGTACAGATTATTTACGTTTTGATATTATATTATTCAGACTGATGCTAGGTTCTTAGTTTTCCTATGATCCTAGATTACTGAGACACTACACTGTCTCTCTGCATGTGATGTGTTGTACAGTATGTGTTTACCTTGGCTTAGTGTTTGCATAGATGAATAGTGAATACTAATATAAATGTTCCCTCTCCACTAGGGTTAGGGTTAGTATAATGTAGTATAATATAATGGAGTGAGATAGGGATGTTTACATATATTAAAACTAATGCTAGTTTTCCCTCTCCACTAGGCCGTCAAGACTAAGTTTGCTGAGAGCAAGCTGCTGAACGTCACTCTGCTTTCTGAGCTGCAGTCCTGTATTGTGAAGAGCCTGGCTGCTCCCCTGCTGTAACAGTGTTAACACGGCTAGCACACGCCTCAATCATGAGGCTCAGCCCAGCCAGCATGGATAAGCTTTATGAACTAATGGTGATGGCCTTCAAGTATCAGATCTTCCTTTGTCCAAGGCCCAAAGACTTGCTGCTCATTTCTTACAACCACATAGACATCATCAGGGAGTTTGTTAAAGACACTCCCATGGTTTTGAACCAAGTGGACGAGACCCATCGGAAGATCATTGAGGTGTACACACCTTTACCTGAAGCTGAATTCCAACTTCTAAGGCAAACACTGCTCATATTCTTTCAAGACATGCATGTTCGCGTGTCACATTTCCTCAGGCATAAAATACAGAATCCCAATGGACGCTTTGCCCTGTCAACTTCAGGTCCAGTGCCCCATAGGATGGAAGTCCCAGGACTAATCAGGACGTTTGATAGTAAGGGGAAAGAAGTGAAGCGAAGCCTGTTCCCCACAGGAGGCAGCTACACGAGCCCCATCAGAGAGGGTTCTTTTGAACTACATGGCAACAGAGTTATTGGACTTGGAACAAACATGTACTCTGCGACATATCCGGAAGAGACACACACATCTAAGACTAAGAGCCCTTCCAACAAGACAGATGACACCCCTAACCTGCTGGCCAAAGAAGAGCTCAACTTTTTGGCACGTTTGATGGGAGGCATGAATGCTGGAAATGTGCAAAGTGCTGAGACAGGCTTTCGTATAAACCTGTTTCCTACTGGAGAGGAAGTGGGAGCGTTGAATGGACGTGATGAGCCCCTATATGAAGTCATAAATATCCAAGCCATGCAGGATGAGCAGGCCACCACTGAGCTGGCTCGAATTGCTGGAGAGTTTTCAGACCAGGGAGTGCTGCAAGAGGAGGTCACTACCAGCAACAAAGGAGATGACCTGTTGGCCATGATGGACAACATGGAACCCTGATTCTAGTGTTTGTTTGTCTGGTTTCTTTTTCTCATGATCATGGTCGTTCATGTCCACTGTGAAGAGGATGAGTCTGACTGGGACTGTCAGTCACACTCCATGTTCATTTCCACTGTACAGAGAGATTGATCCCACAGTCTTCTATCTCAGATAACATATTAAAATATTTCACAATGAAAAAAAAAAAATGTGTCAGAAGACCCATGCTTATATATTCCATAAGCAATGCTGTTGTTGTTTTTACTTATCTTTATTTTTATTCCCCCATTGTTTTGTTTTTTGTTTTGTTGACTATTTATCAAGTTATGACAGACTACGACTTGGGTCAATTCTATCACTCTGAGTTATATATATATATATAAATCGATAACAGTTTTGATAATAACTGTTAGGAATCAATAATCCCTAACAGTTTTGTTTTTGAGAGTGTGTGTGTGTGTGTGTGTGTGTGTGTGTAAATGTTTGTACAGTATAGATCCATGTAAATATTTATATAATAAAATGATCCGTTTGAACCATGAGAATTGTTGGTTCTAATCTCTTTTCAGTAGTGTGGTAATGGTTATGTTGAAAATTAAAAGAAAGTTGTGGCACTAGGTATAATTCACACGCCCATGAAACCACCCGGTTTACTAATGTACTTTTTTCATTTGTATAAGAAATTAATTGAATAGACAAGTGGTTCCTCTTGGTGTGCCTTGGGATTGTTTGACACACACATTATTTCAAATATACAGTATAATATACAACTATATCTTTTTTTATAATTATTTTGTGCGCACCCATTTCCCAATACAGAGGCAAATTATATACCCACAAAGAATATTTTAACCACTTTCAACCTGGCCTCCTTATTAAGGCATTTCTTTATATGCTCTATATAAGCTATATGATATTTTTTCCCAGACGAAAGATCTACAATTTCATATTGTGCCATACTGAGCTTGTAGATCGGCTATTTTTGCTATGAATACAGGTGTGCCTTGAGATTTTGACTTGTCTGTTGGTGTTGTGTTGGGCACAAAAAGTGTGAAAAGCTTTGGAATAGACAGCAGTGGGGAACCAAATTTGTGGTAAACTGTCTATACCACTGTACTGTATAGTAGTAGGCTAACACTGGTTCTCAACGTTGGGTTCTGAGCCCACCAGGGTTCCAATAAATGAACCCTTACTAAAGTGCATGAATGGAATGTATAGATTGGGGTCCCAGAGATGACAAACTGTATCAATGGGGGCCTGCGGCCAAATGCATATAAAACTGGAGGTCCTTGAAATGAAAAAGGTTGAGAATCAGTGGTGGTTGAACTCACACTCCTCCAAGGATGGATGCAGCTCTGTTGAGCATGTAGCAGCACTAAATTAAAACTGACAGAAACCTTGAAAGACCAAATATTGGCATAGATATACTTTCAGGATTTCAAGGGCCTTAATAGAATATCTGCCATAATCTGCAAGAAACCCCATTGGTTTTAGTGCAAAGTTTGAAGGCAAGACACCAGACTGCTCCTCAGGGGAATTTAGGTGTCTTAATGACCACATTCAGTGTACAGTTCCTTTATCTTTTCACCAAAACCATTCCTAAATAACAGTACAGAAGTCAGTGCTACTGTACATGTTGATGTTAGTTACAAAGCTTAATATTTGTATCTAATTCCTGTTCTTCAAATCTCACTGAATGATCGGAAAGAGTGTTTTCTTTTGAATAATACAAAAATACATTGAAAAACACAATTTTCAAATCAAGTTGTTAGAAAGATGACATCATGATCATCAGTAGATCATGCCTCTATATTTGTACATATCTCCTAAATATTCCTTCAACAAATCCTGAACATAAATCATCAGTTTTGACACTTGCTTTTCACTGCAAATTTTGACCAGTACAACGATGACTCCTCTATTCAGATGCTTCATCTTGTGTGGGTCTAAAAGTAAAAGACGCAAATTCCATCACAAAGGGGTCACTAAATGTTACTGCTGCAATGGCGCCCTGGTACAACTTCTACTGCAAATACAGAGTACATAAATGGCCTCAATATTATTTAGATTCATTAAGTGACATGTTGAGAAAAAACACAGAATCCAACCGTGTGCACAAAGGAGATTAAATGTCTAAAAAAGCATGCTGAAGGTGCTTCTAGGATCAGGAGGAATGCAGGCTTAAAAAGAACAGATCCGAGCACACATGTTGGCATTTTAACTCCATATCCTCTCCTCCACTTTTTTGAGTGCTCGGATCTCCTCTTTGACATGTTAAGTTATTGTTTGTAAAAGTTCACACCATCAGACAAACTCACTTAAGCCAAACATGGTTGAGGAAAGCAAGGTTCAGAGTCATATCAGCGATCTGGTTTTGAACAAACAGCCTCCAAAGCAACACTTGCAGACTAAAAATAATTGTCACTGATAAATCGATCAACTCTTGATAACCTTGGGAAGTTTTCTACCTAATGTATGTGATTACAAAATGCAGATTGTAGGAGCATTTGACTCTTGAGCCCTGTTCCAGGTCCAGGACATGGAATATTTGCCCATGTTGTTCTGCAAACAGCTTCAATCTCCACTGGAACCTGAAGGACATCTCTTAGTTGTGATGATTGTAGACTTATGAATACATTGTAGAAAAGTGAGTCTTGCCTTCCTGTGCATCTCTCTAGTGTCTCTTACCCTCCCTCTCAGGCAATTTGCTAAATCAAATGTGTGCATGTGTGAACACCTGAGTTGCCATTAGATTTTTTTTAATTATTCAGTGAAACAATGAGGACTATGAAAGTAAAGAATTCAACAATATTATGTGAGCCTCCACAAAGGTAGATTCAATAGTTTTATAAAAATCAGAGAGACAACTGAAATCAATTATGTACAGGCTACATTTATGTATTTACATAAATACCTATCTTCTATACTAAAGGGTTTGTTTCTAACTATTTACAATGTACAGCATATTGTTATTCTTATTAAGAATATAATTATGTCAACCTTAAAACTATTTACAATTTACAGCATGGAGTTCATATTATATATTCATATTAACATGGTATGGTATTTGTGTGTGTGGGTGGGGGGGGGGGGGGGGGGGCTGAGCTGCACAGATGTGGAGTAAAGGATCTGTGGGGAGAGGGGAGATTGAGAGGAGAGGAAGAGGGGAGAAAAGAGGAAAAAATAAATCATTAAACCTTCTTCACCACTTCAGAAACATATCATCACTATCACCATTGTGTTTTCTGTTATGATTACCATCATTATCATCATCATCTGAATGTTTAAAGCCTCCTGACACTCTTCTTGCTCTGAGCGCTTCCTGGAAGGAGTCTGTCCTTTTTGCTTCAACCGGCGGATCTGCTGTCGCACTCTCTGGACGGGTGGAGTTCACACAGGCAGTCTGTGCAGAACAGGAAGCTGCAGTCAGCTCTGCTGCACATGCCCTCCTTCTTTTACAGAGTGACACCTTGCTGGATGCTGGCATCGCGGACACGACACTCCATCAGACGTGATGGAGCAGGGTTTTGGCTACCTGGTTCAAAGGCAAAGACATTGAATACCTTTTAAAAACACGAGAAGATAATATCAGCTTAGCTATAATGACAACTGTTTCAAGCATGAACATTTGGGAATTTCCCTGTAGTGTGTGTGTGTGTGTGTGTGTGTGTGTGTGTGTGTGTGTGTGTGTGTGTGTGTGTGTGTGTGTGTGTGTGTGTGTGTGTGTGTGTGTGTGTGTGTGTGTGTGTGTGTGTGTGTTTGTGTGTTTGTGTATATTATATATATATATATATATATATATATATATTTATCAATAGCATAATCATTTATAATTTATCAATAGCAAAAACGTATACAGTGAGACCTACTACTCAGATTTAGGGTCAATCATGTACTGTAGTATGTCCCAGTTTTCCCAAGTTCAGAGGGCAAAAAGGTTGAACAGTTAAGACATATTTTGGCATATCATTAAACAACTATTCATTACTATATTTTCCTACCAGACAGAAGGCAATGTGTGTACTGTAGGTCAGTGGTACCCAAAACCCAGTGAGAACATGGACACCACAGAACAACGCCTCAAGCTGCAGACAGCAGTCATCCAGTGCTACATAGAGAACTCTCAGGACTTTGGTAAGACTCTATACGTCACAGTTCATTTCTAATCTATGCCATCAATTTAGACAACAGAATGACAGTTAACCACTTAAACCCTATACTTCATTGACCAGGGTACCCCAGGGATCTGTACTTGGCCGCCTCCTTTTTTCCCTCTACACCAAATCTCGTCACAAAAAATAGCTGATCTACAAGCTCACAGTTGTGAGCTTGTAGATCGGCTGTTTGATTAATATGTGTCGATCAACTAATCAATGACCTTTTGTGCTGGTTTGTGTAATAGGTGTGTTACCACTGTTCCTCATGAAGAAAGTTCCAGCCGCGTTGGGCAGTGAGGCCAGCAATCTGTTGCCAGCTCAAGACGTAAGTGTGGTTGCCTGAAAAACATTCACATTTCTGATAAAGAAATGATATGTAATGTCACCTGTAATCTAACAAGTCATGACACATTTACTTTCTCAATCCTAATTGTTTAGATTTTACAATGTTATAAAATTCTAAATGAAAGAATGTAATATATTTGACACCAGATGGACTTAACTGAGCTTGCCTACTTAGGTTGCATGAGCTGTTAGGGTTTATTTTTGGCATCTATATCCTTTATTTAGAGTGGAAAGTGTAAGGAGACAGAACATCTCTTACAGAGAGAGGAGAGAACCCCAGAGCAGAGAGAGGAGAGAACTTGCAAGAAGAGACTTGTGAGAATTGCAAGTTGGATTCAAGCTCGAATCCTTGGGATTCACAAAGCATGCTCTAGCTGTGTGAGCCACCAGGTACTGATGCACAGAATTAACATGATATTGCACTTGTATAACATCTGCAGGGCTCTTTTTACACAACTAACACGACTAACAAAAGTGTAATCTCTGGATCTATTGTACTTACTAGAATCCTTCATCTTTCATTTGTCATTTTTATGCCATTCAGGAGATTGCCCATTCTGCTCACCCTTGGTCTGAACAGTATGAGCAGTGGCTCCAGTTTCAGCGCCAACAAGACTAAGACTTCAGCCCGGCGTAAGGGAAGCAAGTCCAAGAGTGAGTATCCATAAAAAACTCAATCGACTATTCCACATTTTCCACATATTTTGAAGATAAAAAACATTTCACATCGCGGCACGTTGTGACCTTGTAGATCGGCTATTTTCAAATAGCCAATGTATTAGATTTAAAGTGGTTGAACAGATTTTTATGCTATATTAACAAGTTTTTCTGGGGATCCCCTGGAAGCCCCTTAAGGACCCCTTTGAGAACCACTGAATTAGAGGTTCAACATAATGCTGCAAATGATCCTAGACTGACCCTACTGTCCCACTCATCTCTGTAGGCTCAAATAATTCAGTACGTCTGAATTCTCCGGACCTCATGGAGCGGCGAGACGTCCGATGGAGCCCAGGAATTCAGCGGAGGATCCTCCAGAGCATCTACTACTCCTCTGAGCCTGCCATCATAGGGTCCAAGCCTCCGTTGGGGGTCAGCCTTCCTTCCCAAAACGCTGTGCTGTGCCTCCAGAGCAGCGAGGCCTCCATCACCGAAGTGCACCCCCGGAACGGTCCGACTCTTCTTGACTGCTGGTGACCTGCGAGCTGTCACACAGGACCACAACGGCCGCTGTAGGGAGGAAACATACCAAACCCTCTGAGACTGTATTAATGCCGCCAGAGACTCCTATACAGTACAGTTCAGTCTGTAGACACCGAGACGTCTGCTGTCTCTACACGACAGAGGCAAATACCAAAACATCACATTTGGCCAGATTGAAATTCCCAGTTGTACCCTTTGCATATGGACAGTGCACTATTCGACATGGGCGCATTTTGCAGTACGTTTACAAATGCTGATGAATCCTCCCTCTGCGCTGTTGTTGTCAGCAGCCATAATGATAATAACTCTGTAGCCGGACAGACGGGGGATGAGATTGAGAATGTGAACAGCAGCAGACTGATCGATGCCTTGGATATCCAGAGTCCTGCTCACTTCATACTGGCGTCTCGGTCAGGCCAGTCCACTCCATGCAGGCCGGGCCCGGAACTCGCCGATGACCTTGCCACGCCTTCTCCTCTGAACCCTCTCAGTCAAATGAGACTGCTGTCTGCCATGATGCCCAACAAGATGATGCCCTGTCTGAAGAGTCCAGACAAGTATGAAGAAGGGTAACCGGGAGAGTGGGCATCTAAACATTGTGGGCACCTTAATCTTAAATTGGCAGTTCTTTGCTAAATGTAAAAATATAAAGAATTTGGAAAAATAGTCTTAAGTAATGTAAAGTATAGAGGATCTGAACATGCTTGAACATTTGACATTTAAGGCCTAATATTTCTATAATTGCAACAAACCTGTGACCAGCCAATCACATGGGCAAAAACCAGAAGAATTTAGGTCTGATAATGATGTACCGTGCATGTTCAAATCATGTTTACTTCACATTACTTTCAGACCATTTTCCAAATTCTTTATTTTTCACATTTTGGAAAAAGATAGTCAATTTAACATTGAGGTGCCCACAATGTTTAGATGCCCACTCTCCCGGTTACCCTTCTTCATGCTCGTCTGGACTTATTTACAGTCATATAAATCAGCCTATTTCTAATCAGTTTGTTTATGTATATCTTGTTGTGTATATATTGTTGTGTGTGAATATATATTATGTATTATTGTATTGTTGTATATAGTTTTCTCTTTCATTAAATATAGAACTAAAATGTTGGAGTCATTGTGAATGTATTCACATTAATACATCCCATTATAATTAATATAGATCTAAGATACAAGCAATCAGTGTGCTTTTATTTTAGTAGTGCAAGTATTAACTAGGGTCTTCCAGCCTTTACTTCTTGGATTAAAAACATCAAGTTTTTAAACCACTGTACTACCAGAGGAGTGCATGTTATATTATGATATGAAGGTTTCAGTATAATAATTACATTTATTAGAGGTTTTATTTCAGACTGGAACTATTTATATATGATCTCTGGTAACCTTGAGGTCATGGACCAGCTCTGCATTGCATTTTCTCCATCACTCTCCGCTATAATCACGTATAAGTTTCCAAAATTACATTTCTGTTCTAATAGAGAACAGGAACAGCCATAATGCTTGCTGTAAGATGCATGTACAACAAGACAAGCAGACAGATTGGGTAGCAGGTAAGTAGGTGGGTAAGCACTGCATATATATATGTTTTATTATCCAGCTTTTAATAACATTATGATTATGCATGCACTTCATGGTATCACAACACCTCCAAGGCCTTAAAAACAAGGCTCCAAACATCCCAAAACAAACTTGTAAGGCTACTTCTTGGCCTCAATTACAAAACCCATCTAACCCATGCCCATTTTGCTAGGATTGGATGGCTTAGGGTTGAGGACAGAGTACAGCAACTTGCTATGGGCCTGGTCTTCAAGATACACCACAACATTGGGATCCCCCTGTATTTGTCAAAATACTTCCAAAATGTTAATCAAGTCCATGATCATAACACCAGAGGCAGCTCCACAAACCATGTTCAACCCAGATTTGGCACAACAAAGGGAATGAACTCGTTCTCATGCTATTCATCTAAAATGTGGAATGCCCTACCAAAAGGAGTAAAGGAGTGTAAAACCCTACTCACTTTCAAAAATTCCCTAAAGATACACCTTCAGGAGGCTGCAATTCAAAAATGGCCCCTGTCCAAGTCCTAACCTACCCCATGTCCTAACCTAACCTACCCCCTCCCCCCCTCTCTCTTTCTTCTTTTGTACATATTTTTCACCCTTCATACCAGTAACCTGTAAACTGATTGTATGACATTCTGTATAGTAGTGTGTATATCTGTCTGTCTCTTATATGTCATCATGATTTGTGTGCATGGGGATCTCATCTTAAACAAGCTAAGTGCTTAATGAGCTATCCAGTTTAGTAGACCTTGTATTGCGAATTTGTACTTCCATGTACTGTTATGTACTGTCATGTACTGTTCTCATGTCTTACTAAATAAAGTACATCAATCAATCAATCAACCAACAGTTTCCCTTCCAGCAGGTTACTAAAAATATAGCCTACTAAAACCCCCTTGTTCCCTTGGCAACAAAGTGGCATTTCCTTGTTTTGATTTGAAAAGTTCACATGACGTTCTCAAAGAATTTCCCACAATGCACACTGTCATTTTGTCAATAAGGAGCCAGCAGCGTTGCCATGTCCGCTTATTATAACCTACTTTGGGCTGTAAAGTCACTTGCAAATATTGCTAGTTAAGGGTTGCGTTTTTTTTTGGCTTGTTTCTTAAGTGTAGTTGCTTATTTTGGCTTGTTTCCTAATGTTGTTAAAACCAGTGGTTCTCAAACATTTTCATGTTAAGGACCCCCAAATTAATATTTATGTACGTGCCAGGGACCCCCCCATTCAAGATTGTTAAAACGTTTAAAAAATATTCAAGATTTTCAAGATATATATATTTTTTAAAGATCTACAAGCTCACAAGAGCTTGTAGATCGGCTATTTTCAATTAGCAAGGGCTATAGCCCTTGCTATAGCCCTTGACTTCTTTTTGGCTTGTTTTCATAGACCTGGTTGCTTGTTTCTCTCGCAATACCTGGCAACACTGGCAACCAGCCCCTCAGCTAAGCTACTACGTTATCTCTAGATAGTGATTAAACACGCAGTTTTTTGTCATATCTACATTTTCTAGCTAGTCTGGGGACAGTTTATTGTCTGGTGTTGGTCGGTGGTTATACTGGGTGCCGTCCTGCTTGTTTGGAGGTATGTAGTAACAGTAGTATGCAGATAGTGTCTGTACCAAACATATTAGCAAGTTGGCTAATGTTAGTAGGGTTGACACAGGGCCAGGCTATCAGCAACATTATCTACTTTACTGGCATTTTTACCATGACCAGTGGTGGAAAGTAACTAAGTACATGTACTCAAGTATGTTGAGGTATTTGTTTTACTTTATTGGAGTATTTCCAATTGTCAATACTTTTACTTCGATCCATTGCATCTCAGAGGCAAATGTTGTACTTTTACTCCATTACAATTACTGGACAACTTTAGTTAGTTACTTTGTACATTTTACATATTATTGCAAAACATGCATTAACCACTTCAGCCCTATATTAGCCTTAGATCAAGGCTATCGTAGATGTATTTTTTCGATTTTGACATTTATATCTACGAGAGTCTTAGCGACCCCCCCCCCCCCCCAGTAAAGCCCGTTTTTCTCCGTAAATGTACAAAGAAATACAGAAAAAATATATGTAAGGTACTTAGCCGCTTGCCCCAAATGTTAACTAGCGGTCCGGAGTCTTTGTGCAATGTATTAGTCCGTATTTTTCAATAAAGAAGTGTTTTAATCCCGTCTGTGGCCGATTCTGTAGGAATCCTAACGGGCATTAGTGACGGGGCGCATCCGGTGAAACCCGGAATTACACTTAATGTAAACAGGAAGTAAACGAGGGGGAAAAATGGCGTTCGGCCACAGACGGGATTAAAACGCATATATATTGAAAAATATTGACTAATGCATTGCACAAAGACCCCGGACCGCTTGATAACATTTGGGGCAACCGGGTAAGCACGTTATATTTGGCATTTGAACATGTACGGAGAAGTACGGGCTTTACTGGTGAAAGTCCAGGGCACTATGGGGGGGGGGGCATTTATCAATGTCAAAATTGATAAATGGTACTGTAAGCCTATATCCGTACTTGCTGTTCTCCCTGCATCATGCAACATGTTGGGGTTAAAGTTAACCTAAAGCAAAGTCAAACAGACAACACACGTGTCTGTAATGAACTCAACATTGTTGTTTTGTTTAGTTCTTTGCATCAAATCAACATTCTTGTGTTCTTGTGCAACTTAGATGCTATAAGGCTTTCTGGCATCTAAATTGCAATACCAACGTGCCCTTGACACTGACAGCCCATTCATTGAAACAGAAAAGTCCTATCTGATTGTATAACAACTTTAACTCACCAAGATTGCATCTGTACATGAAGCTTGGGTTATTGTCTTTCTGTCTGTCAAGTATTTTCTTCATAAAAATCGACCGCAGACATGTTATGAAAGTAAGTCATAACTTATGACCTACCTGTCTGTCAATATATTTCGTGCAAGAGATTATTTTCCCAAGTGTTTAAGTTTCTGGTCCTGGTACCACCTGTACATAACATAATTCAGGAGGCAGCAGTCGTTGCGTTATCGAAAACGAGTGCTTCCAAACTTGAACACTAAATAATCACCTGCACAGAATTTATTGACAGAAAGTGTCTAATAACATATCTATGGTGGAGTTTTATGAAACAAAAACTTGACAGATACAAAGAGGATAACCCATGCTTTCCGTACGGCTGCAATATTGGTGAGTTTAACGTTGTTTTTAATTTGATCAGATCGGTTTCAGTGAATGGGCTGTCAAGGGTTGGTATTGCATCTTCGTTGCCAGATAGCACTATAACATCAAAGTTGCTTCCGGCTAGCTAACACCATCCCAGCCTGTGGCTGTGTGATCCAGACACAGCATGGATCCAGAGTATGAACGGCGCCTCCTTCGACAGATCAACATTCATAATGACAACTCAAGTCCGATTGTGAGTCCTAGTTTACTGTTCCACTCAAATGCCTTCTCATGTTGCTGTTGTCTAAAGGAATGCTTTTCACTGAAGTATTATAGTGACTAATATTGAGCTCATCGATTGACTAATAATAATAAGAGAGAATAGTTTAACAGCCTGTGCCTTTCTATGACGCAGAAAATGACCGATGTGGTGCGTGGTGGTCTCACACCAACTAGCTCCCCCCTGTCATCCCCAAGTAAACACGGAGACAGGTTCATCCCAGCAAGAGCAGGAGCCAACTGGAATATCAACTTCCACAGAATCAATGTATGAACATGTTACAAATGAATTAATGGGTAGATGTGTGTCTGAGAGAGCAGCATTATGTGAATGGAATGTTGAACGGAAGATCAAGCTGTCCTCCTAACCTGTATCACCTTGGTGCTTACATTTGTTGCAGTATTATTGTTTTGTTTGGAACAAGCCTCCTATCGCCAGACTTTAACGTTGTCTTTGTGATTTTCAAATAGGAAAATGAGAAGTCACCAAGTCAAAATAGAAAAACAAAGGATGCATCTTCTGATAATAGCAAAGGTGAATAACGGTTTCAAAATGAATAACATTAACAAGTAGATTGAAACTAACACCTTGTCTCCTGTCCACTGAACAGATCCTGGGGACCAACTTTTGGGATTGTATTCTATGTAATTTCATTGTATTCATTTATCAAATTACTTTGTGTGCAGCGGATGGGCTGGCCTACTCAGCTTTGCTGAAGAATGAGCTGCTGGGAGCAGGCATAGAGAAGGTGCAGGACCCACAGACAGAGGACAGACGGCTGCAACCCTCCACCCCTGAAAGGAGGAGTCTTTTTCATGTAAAAACCATAGCAGATGTCATACCAGACGTAGATACTGTACTTTGTCAGAGAATACTCTATAGGGGGACAAAATTGTCATTTTAATTAACTGATCTCTGCTCTTAAATAGGCGATACTTTGTGCTTGAATAGTTTAGCTACTTCTGCCCCATCATTTTAAGGTTATTTTAATGAAGCTTCGCTCAGAGAGTAGCCTCTAGTTTGAGGGCACTAAACTGGTGCACTCGAACAACAAGCTCGGAGGCACTAACAAAATACTCCATCAGCACTAAAATTCCCAAGTATAGTGAATCTAAGCTAACACTACTGATGTGGGTGTGTTGGCAATATTCATCTGATATGTTCCATATCTAATATTACATTATTTGATTGATGTTTTTATTGACAGAAATGCATTATATACATTACATTATACAACTACAATTAGATGGGGTGCACTGGGGGATAATACAATGGGTAAACAACACGCTATTTAACAGGGGTGGCTCATCCAGTTTGTGCACAGAGACCTTGTGAGCCGCAAAGACCCAAATTTGAATCTGACTCCTGGTCTTGTCACACTTGTTGCTCCTCTCTGCCCTTGGTTTCCTGTCTCTCTACAACACTTCTATGTAGGAAAAACAAAGCATAAAAATACGAAAAGAATAACTTAAAAAAGAAAGAAAAGGATATGCTTTAAAAGCCAGTGTTCTTGTCGTTCTTTTCATATGTCATTGGTCTATACTTTTGTATTATTTGCAGTACTCCCTCAGTGCCAAGAGGTCCTCACCAGACGATGGAAACAGCATCTCTCCCTACTCTTTATCACCTGTCAGTAGTAAAAGGTACAAAATAAGACAATGGATTGCTCACATTTAATTTAGAATGATGTTAAAACCACTTGATGTAGTTGACAGAGTAAACAAGTGTGATAATTCTTCACTTTGACATGTGGAAGGAGGCAAGGTTTCATGACATCTGCCCTCTCTCATTTAGTCAAAAATTGCTGCGTTCGCCAAGGAAACCAACCCGTAAGATCTCAAAGATTCCCTTTAAGGTTCTGGATGCTCCTGAACTGCAGGATGACTTCTACCTCAATTTGGTCGACTGGTCCTCTCTTAATGTGCTCAGTGTTGGCCTGGGCACTTGTGTCTACCTCTGGAGTGCCTGCACCAGCCAGGTATGGCTTGTGTACATGCATGTGTGTGCGCGTAATGTGTTTGTGTCTGTACCAAGATGTGTTTTAGTATAATACGACAATGTGCTGTCGAACAATGGGATATACGTACATTTATTTGAGGCGGTCTTTATTTTTGAGAGGCCAATAAGGCCTTAGAGAACCTCTTACTTTTCTGGCCTTTTCCTCAGGTAACAAGGTTGTGTGACTTATCAGTGGAGGGAGACTCGGTCACGTCAGTTGGCTGGTCAGAAAGGGTGAGTACTGATCCTGTGTCCTGTCTTCAGGTCTACAACTGTATTAAAGTACATGATTTGATTTGGGTTGTGCTATCTATGTATGTCTCTAGGGTAACCTGGTGGCAGTGGGAACTCATAAAGGATATGTACAGATTTGGGATGCTGGTGCTGGGAAGAAACTCTTTGCCCTGGAAGGCCACACAGCCAGAGTCGGTGAGAAAGTTTGCAGTACTAAAACATTTGACATGGCCAACATTTTAAATATATTTTTTACAGAAATGCACACTTCTCTTTTTCCTCTCTCTCATTACAACACACACTCTCTCTCTATCTCTCTCTCTCCCTCTCTCTCTCTCTGCCCAACCCTCTCTCTCAGTGTGAACTCAGCACAGGGATGAGTAGTGTGTGTGCCACTTTGATGTTAAATATGACAGAGACCACTTGTACAGCCAATTTCAGATGAACATTTCATGTATAGACACTATCACTTCTTACTATTCAACGAATTGCCCACAAATCTGCATAAGTATAACGCTCAGCCAGGCGTTGACCCAGCCTTGTCAGCAGGAGTCAGCAGGAGTCGGGTAGGAGTCAGCAGGAGTCAGGAGGAGTTAGGAGGAGTCGGAAGGAGTCAGGAGGGAGCGGCTGGCTGTCAGGTAGAAAAGGGGAGTCTGTCATTTTTCACGCTTATGCTGCAGGCTCTCTGCCTAAAGGTGCTCTATACCACCAAGATGGTTGGCGTGGGAAAGTGTGTGTGTGTGGGGGGGGGTGAGATAGATTAGATTTTTTGTTTGCAATTGCGATTTATGCCTGTGTTTTATTCTATGTTGTATCGCTATGTTATTAAATAAAGCAAACTTGTGTATCCGTCTGCAGGAGCGCTGGCGTGGAATGCAGACCAGTTGTCCTCAGGCAGCCGTGATCGTATGATTCTTCAGAGAGACGTGCGGACCCCTCCGCTACAGTCGGAAAGGCGGTTGCAGGGACACCGACAGGAAGTGTGCGGCCTGAAGTGGAGCACTGATCACCAGCTGCTTGCCTCGGGAGGGAACGACAATAAGGTAGAGTCATTGGTTGAAAGGGATTTCCCTGTTATTTAATTGTGTTCAGTGGTGAGGAAAAGAGTTAAGCTCATCATATTATCACTATCATAGAGGGAAATTACATGACATTTGTTGCACGGCTGGGTGATATATGGAAAAAATAAAATAGTACAATATTTTTGATCAAATACCTTGATATCGACATTGTGACAATATTATCATATTTGTGACAATAACAATTTTCTTTTTAATTTTAAAAGGAAATAGCCGATCTACAAGCCTGCAACACATAGTGAGCTTGTAGCTCGGCAATATTATTATATAATTATTATATATATTCTTTTATAATGAATAAGTCTAATTTTTAGTGATTAAAACCAGGAAAAGACAACACTTATGCCATATCATACATTAATGAACGTTCTTCAATACATGAACGTGAATTCAATCAACTGAACATAATCTCATGTAAACCTGCCGGATTTAGCTAGAAGCTAATTTCCATCCGTAGTCCCCACACATAAAAACACCATAGTAACAACATGACAACATATCTAGTCTCATCACAATATCGATATAATCAATATAATAACACCTGTATGTGCCCTTAACCATCTCAGTTACTGGTTTGGAACCACTCTGCACTGAGTCCAGTGCAAACGTATATGGACCACCTGGCTGCTGTGAAGGCCATTGCCTGGTCGCCACACCAGCATGGCCTGCTGGCGTCTGGGGGCGGCACCGCCGACCGCTGCATTCGCTTCTGGAACACCCTAACCTCACAGCCACTGCAGTGTATGGACACAGGCTCACAGGTCTGCAACTTGGCCTGGTCCAAGCATGCTAATGAGCTGGTGAGTGGCTTCACAAGCATCACATCTTGAGGGGGTTTCAGAGGTTTTCTAACAAAATGAGCATAAGCACTCATGTCCCATTTCATTTTTCTATTCAAAAATAGCCCATCTACAAACTTACAGAGCGTCGCTGTGAGTGTGTAGATTTTTGAATAATGTTTGACTTGATTTTTGAATAATGTTGACAAATATTGACAGATATTGACAAATCTTCTCTTTTGGGGTTTGCTGGCACAAAATCTTTTTAAATGATTAAAAAATACATATACATTTGGGGGTCCTTGAAGATCCGAGAACCGAACCGGGTCGGGCCAAAATATTGACTTGTCCTTGAGACATGCATGGTAATTACGCTCCTAAATCCATATTGTCTGTTCTCGCTTATTAAATGAGCCCCGTTTAACATTAACAGCTGATTGAAACGCAGCCAATCTCAAGCACACTGCACTGCTGCTTTTTAGCGAGGTGAAATGCAAACAAAAGCCACAGGGAAGATGCAAGTTTGAACGTCATCTGTGTGGAGCATGTTTATGGACATAATCTGCGGAGACGGGCAGTATAAAGTCAGCAAAAATGTTCTCTGTCTGTCTGCAACACAGAGCAGAACGCACAGGACGCTCGTCTGTGATTACTTTGTTGGGGCGGGGGGAGCAGGAGGTGACTTACACACATGGCTAATCTGAATCCCACAGTGATTTTAGCATTAAATGAGCTCCGGGTCCAGTATGGGTCTAGAGACCAGGTCGGAACGGGTCTAATTATTATTAATATCCTCTGTTCGTTTCGGACCGGTTACAGTTTCGGGTCGGGTCCACTTATCCACGGGTCCGTTTCGAACCGGGTCCAGTAATTTAGAATGTTTTTTTCGGGTCCGTCCGTGCCAGCCCAATTATCCACAGTCAGTTTCGGTTCGGATCCCATTTTTTTCCCCCGTGCTACCCTCTAGTTTGAACACAGTGAGCATGATTCTTCGTATTGGGGACAAAATGATTATCATAATCATGCAGTCCCTGTTGACAAAGGCTGACACTGTCTCTAACACACTTTCTTTTTCAAGGTGAGCACCCATGGCTACTCTCAGAACCAGATCCTAGTGTGGAAATATCCAGCCCTCACTCAGGTGGCCAAGCTCACGGGACACTCCTACAGAGTTCTCTACTTGGTCAGTGTTTTCATATTTATGTGTCTGGGTGTGAGTCTGTTTATTTGTCTCTTGCGTAACCCATTAAGACCAGGAAAGCATCTTAGATTTTAGCTATATATATAGCACATTGGTTGGCTATTCAAAAATAGCAGATCTACAAGCGCATAGCACGGTACGAAAATTCTGAACATTTGAATATATTCTTTTAAAGCGAACACTTTTAACTCAAATCTTTGCTTCTGGGTGTCCCTCAAACAAAATATATAGAGATGGGGGTCGGCGGCCAAATACATCATTTTGGGGGTCCATGACATGAAAAGGTTTGAGCACCACTGATATAGCAAGTTGTTCAGAAAACAGTTTTACAAGGATTTAGAAGACATTACTAGAATCAGCCTCATGTCTTAATGGGTGAAAGGAAATGCTACCTGGGCACTGGGCAGAGTGCAGAGTGCATGTCATATTGTGCACTCCTTGATTTTCACACTACTCCAGCAGTTTGCAGCATCATAAATTAAACGGCATATATCCTTTCTTCAGGCTATGTCCCCTGATGGCGAGGCGATCGTCACAGGGGCGGGAGATGAGACGTTACGTTTCTGGAATGTGTTCAGCAAAACACGATCGACCAAGGTAAGAATGCTAGTTGATAATGATGGGTAGTTGGAGAAAACTTGTAATAAAAAAGTCATCAATTAATCACGTTTTTCCCAATGTTTTTTCTTTTTTCTTTTTCCCCAGGAGTCTGTGTCAGTTTTAAATCTCTTTACCAGGATAAGGTAATTGAGTAACTAAAATGCTCTGTTGTTGACGGACACAGTAAATCCCAACATTAGCTTGGACATTCATCGTGATGGTGCTAAAGACGGGCAATCCATGCAATCTCTTGAAACGTTTTACAGAGAATAATGAGCAATGACAGTAATGTTTACTTTTACTTGCTTACAGCTGAAATGGTTGAGGAATTCTTTGATATGCGTGTACCTTCAAAATGAATGTATTATTTTCTACATTTATTTTTAAATGTATGTATGGGTTGATTTTCATGTGTTTTGATGTTGTACTATAAGAAATCCATAAGCCTTACTTACAATATATTATACTTACTGTATGCCATTTACATTACTGTGTGGAGTTTGAAATGTGGAGCCAGTGTTACTATAGTTTGTGTTATTCTCAGGTCTAAGTTATTTGCAACATTTATAACATGATCAAACTGAGGCAAGATCAATGTGATAGACAGTTATTAATAATCATAAGTTTTGTGGCAGCAAAACACTAAATCAAAGAAAATGCCATACATGCCATGTTTTCCTAACTAGAATTACTTATTGGGATGTACTAGCACTGTAACCATCAGGAGACTACACTGAGTGTAGGGTGGCTGAAACATTGCAAGAGTCTAATGCTGTGCATCTAGACATCTTCACAGCCTACATGGTTGATTCTGTGTAGTGAACAAATAAATAAAAAGTGATGTAACTGAAGAACCAGCAGTTGTTCAGGTGATTTATGTGTCCTGTTTGGCAATGTTACTCTGGCTCACCCTCTAGTGGTTGGTTTCATGATCATCAAAGTGCATTGAATTTAAAAGTGAAGTGATTCCATTGCCATCCAGAACTATTACTGATTAGAGTTTCTGCAGTTTGGTTTAATATATATATGTTATTGCTAGAAATGATAAACATTGCCCCTATGTATTGTCACAAACTGGCTCACGAGAAAGGGAGACACAGGCATAATTGAAGGAGTAATAGAATATAAATCAATGTATAATAAAACAACCAAAATATCAGTCAATGTAGATGAGATCAGTGTGTGGGTGTGAGTTTAAGTGCAACTTGCATTACTAAGGTAAGGCCTTTTGAAACAAAAACAACCTGGGGAGAAGAGGAGATGGAATGAAGGAAGGCAGGGGTATTTATACCCTGGATACACTGGGCCCAGGTATGTCCCATTCCCCCTGACAATCCCTCCAGTACCACCCTGCCCTCGCCAGCCAGCCCCAGCAGCAACCACAACAGTCGGTGCGAGAGGGTTTTGTAGGTTACAGTTCATGACCATCAATAGTTCAGTCAGAGTCCATAGGCAAGTCTGTATAAAATAATAATTCTGGAGCAGGTTTAAAGGTTATACTGGAGTATGGTGAAAAATGTACACGGGTAGCCAGTCAGTCGGTACGTATTTGATCACCTTTTCTGAAGAGAACAAGACTAGGAAGTCGAGCAGACTGGACATTTTAGGAGTTCAATAGCTCCAGAAGGTAGACATCTAGCAGACTGGACATTGTAGGAGTTCAATAGCTCCAGAAGTTAGAAATCTAGCAGACTGGACATTGTAGAAGTTCAATAGCTCCAGAAGGTAGAAATCTAGCAGAGTGGACATTGTAGGAGTTCAATAGCTCCAGAAGTTAGAAATCTAGCAGCGTGGACATTGTAGGAGTTCAATAGCTCCAGCAGGTGGCAGTAATGCAATGTTATGGAGGATCCCTCTTAAAACAGCGGAAACAGCTGACCGGACATTGAGAGGAGCGGGAAGTTGAAAATTTGACAAGCTACACTTTGAGCTACAACACCCAGTTATTTACGTATACCTCCATAGTCCATAGCTACACCAAGGTAACGTAAACTCCCTTTACTTGAGAATAAAAAGAGCCACAACATTCGTACAAGCAACAAATTAAGCAAGTCCCTATTGTATTAGTCAGTAATTAAACTGCTGTCATACTGTATGTAGTACACAAGTAGCCAGATAGCTAGCAGTGTTGTGTTGCCATGTCGGCTTATTATAAGCGACTTTGGGCTTCTTTTTTCTGTTAAGTTGCTTGTAAATCTTAGGTGCGGGTTGCCGTTTTTGGGGGTTTGTTTCTAAAGTGTACTTGCTTATTTAAGCAATTATATTATTTAAACCTGGTTTATTTTCATTTTCTACAAGCTCACAACGCGTCGCATCGCGAGCTTGTTGATCTGCATAATAGGTTTGAAGTAGCCCTGAAACATGACTGTCATACAAGCGTCATGTGAACCATGGCTAGGTTTGAAGTGCCCATGTGGCCTGAAGTTGCTTCTTTTGGGCTTGTTTTCCTAGACCCGGTTGCTTATTTCTCTCTCACGAAATATGGCAACACTGCCACTGAGCACTGAGCTAACGTTAGACAGCTCCTGTCCGAGAACACATTGTTGTTCATGCGAGGCCTTTTCACGAGTAAATGATGTAAAGCTCATCGATTGTGTGTTTTGTTGTTGTCCAGAATGGGGGACGGAAACATTGTGCGTGAGTTGAAGAGATGGGCGACAGAGGAGTTCAACCTGACTCCCCAGTCTCTCCCAGATGACAGCTATCTGAAAACGTAGGTGTTTATTCCAGTTATTGCTGGAAAAGTTCAGTGGTTAATGTATGTTTTGTAATAATAATTCAAATCTACAAAGTAGCTAGTAACTAAAGTTTTCAAATAATTATAATGGAGTAAAAAGTACAATATTTGCCTCAGAGATGTAGTGGAGTTGAAGTACAAGTATTGAAAATTGGGAATACTTCAGTAAAGTAAAAAATACCTCGAAGTTGTACTTAAGTACAGTACTTGAGTAAATGTACTTAGTTTACTTTCCACCACTGGTTTATTCCTGTCTGTCCATATATCAACTCATTCAGTCATCAGAACAAATCCTATTTTTTCCACCGTAATATGTATACATATATGTATACATATATATGTATATATGTATACTGTTCTTTATTTGTTTTAGGTTGTGCGTAGGCAAAGGATCATCGATATGGAAATATGTTATCCAACATGTATTTCAACAGCGGTGAGTCTTCCTCTACATAGCACCGCTCAAACTGAGATTAGGTTTAAGTGGTCTTGCCTTGTGATAACCCTCAGCCTGTGTTTCTGATCTTGCAGGAAAGTCAGGATCATACGGGGTAACCTTCAGTGGTATCCTTTTTTTATGGTTTCACAAAGTTCTTGTTTGAAAGGTCGAGCTTGATGTGAAAAAATCTCCTGTTTTAATGTTTTGTAAACATGTTTTCACTTGCACCTTATAGTTTGTTTGGCACTGTAAAACATGAACACAAATGTCATGTGAAAAATAATGTTTTTAAACTGGATTATTTCCTTGCCAGTGTGCAGATTCACCTTGTATCTATGTACCTAGTCTATATGTGCTATTTTTTAACTGCAAAATGTTTCTGTGTAGCTATTTCCTTCACATTGTGATCTCAGGTACAAAGGGGTGCAAGCCAAGGAGGTAGAATTTGTTCTTTTTTACTACACAATTAGACATTCGATATACATTAGACTCACTAAGAAATAGTCAATAGATTCCTCAGAATAACCAGTTTAGAGCAGACATAGGTCAGGTCATGTGATAAGCCTGCTGACAGCAGGTCATGTTGGACATGTATTTGTACTGATGAATACATTCTAAATGATCACGGTAATAATAAGTGAACTGTGTAGAATAATATCTAGGCATCATGACATGATAACCTTACCGGATGATATTGTGCATTCTATCTCCCCTGCATTTTGTTCATCCTCAGTTGAAGCAGGCTGAAGGCCAAAGTGAGGCCGTGAAGCGGAGAGAACTCCAGGAGCAGATAGAACACCTTAGAGCTGAGATCAATCACCTGGACACTCAGATCAGTGGGGCAGAGGACCAACTGGCCTCAGATGGTTAGGTTATCCCTACACACATCTTCTCCACTGTTTTTCCACAGACTGATAAAGCAGGAATCTTCAACAGGGGGTCCTCATAGTTACTATAGGTGGGGCCGCCAAATCTTTGTGTGATATGATATTTTTTACATTAACCACTAGCATCCCATTTCTGAGGAGAACTTTAGCCAAAAATAGCAGATCTAATGCCTCGCCAGGCGTTGTGAGATTTGTAGATTGTGAGAGCTTGTAGATCGGCTATTTTTGGCAAAGAGATATAGGTGTAGAGGGGGGGAAAAAAGAGCAGACCAAGTTAAAAAAAAGTTTATATATAAAATAGTTTAATCTGCAACACACATTCTATTCAATATAGAGGGGGTCCCTGCTTCGTCTCTCTCTCAGCTACGGGGTCCTTGGCCTGAAAACGCTGAAGACCCCTGTGTTAAAGCATTAAAGGACACGTTCTTCTACATTTCACATAAATGTGTTTTGTCATGCCTATCGTCTGTGTTTTCTACTTCTCTCTGATGAACAGAGCAGTCCATCAGTCGTACCTGGGCCCAGGTTGAAGACGGCCAGCGCAGAGAGGTGTTGCTACAGGCCTTCAGGCAGCACTGCTCTGTGGGCCATCAGGCTCTGCGCGAAGACACATGCAAAATCAGGAGACAATGCCAGAATGTCGAACAACTGGCGAGGTAAGGGAGAGACACGCATGCACGCGCGACATTCGAATCATGTAGCAGTTTTAGTCTGCAATGCACTGACAAACTGTAAGAATTGCAGTGGTGTAAAGTAACTAAGTACATTTACTCAAGTACTGTACTTAAGTACAATTTTGAGGTATTTTTACTTTACTGGAGTATTTCCAATTTCCATTACTTTTACTTCTACTCCACTGCATCTCAGAGGCAAATATTGTACTTTTACTCCGCTACAATTATTTGAGAAGTTTAGTTACTGGTTACTTTGCAGATTATTATTATTACAATATAAAACATACATTAACCACTTCGGCTATTTGAAAATAGCCGATCTACAAGCTCACAACGTGTCGCATCGCGACGCGTTGTGAGCTTCTAGATCTGCTATTTTCAAACATTTTAGTACTTTTACTTTTGGTGCTTTAAGTACATTTTGATACCAATACTTTTGCACTTTAACTCAAGTACATTTTGAATTCCGGACTCTTACTTGTAACAGAGTACTTCTGCATTGCATATTGATACTTTTACTTAAGTCAAAATATGAGTACTTTTTCCACCACTGATGTCTTGCACTGCAGGAAGGCAGAGGTCGACGTCTTGTTTGGGAATGAACCTTCCAGCAGCAGTGGTGGAGTCCAACCCAACTTCACCACGGCAACAGAGCCTCAGATCCTGGTAAATGCTCCCTATCTATCTCTATTACCAAGACATTAATAGACAGGGTTTTTTATTTTATAAAGTTTTTTTGCAACATGGGCCCTATTTTCCCTCTTGTTTTTTATTATGCTGATTAGTTAAGATGAAAGGTTTGTCACGTCTTACACTGTAGGTATTCAGGTAGGTATTCACTGTAGGTATTCAGGTATATACCGAAGACATCGCTCTGTGCTGCTGACAAATGCAATCTGTAAAGCCTACATCATGTTACCTTTATAAAGCATTTAAAACACATCTTTTAAAATGTGTATATCCAAATAATTGTCTTGTATTTTATACTTTTTTGCCATGCTAAGTAAACGTGACTAATCAAGAACAGTTTACAAAATGTCTACTCTTGACTGTGTGTGAATCATAGCAGTCATCATAGCAGCAGTGCAGTAAGGAAGGAAAAAGGATACAGGTATGGGTAGTTAACAAGTGCAGAGATGTAGTAGCACTATTATAACAAAAAGGGGAACAAAATAATGTGAAAGACACTAAGACCTTATAAGGACGTTACATCTGATCTGGCCTGATCTGGATTTGGTGGCTCTGTTATGGTGTGAGATGCATTTTCCCGGCAAGTGCCCCAAACTAAATCTATTGGAATTTTCAAACAAGTTGTTGTGGTGTTTCTGCAACAGCGTGAGGTGAGGGACCTGTGTGACGAGCGAGTCCTATTCTTCCAGTCTTTACAAGAGAGCGAACAGAAGACCGGTCCTTCTGCTGCCTCACAGTAAGGATGCAGTGCATGTAGCTCGTCACTGATCATAACGGTACCTTTTTTTTTTGTTTCAAGGAACAATTCACCTTTTTTCATTGGCATCTTTATTTATTGGTCATCAATAATGCTCACTATAGAACGGTACAATTAAATGGCTCAACTGGCCAATGACAGCATCGGCAGGGATTTCAAACTAGATTTAATTTTATTATTGATGCAACAGCTGTGGCTATACTATTGCTGTACTATTTTAACTACTATTCAACACGCCAGGAAGAGAAGGGCTGTAACAGCCTATCTCTTCCTGGCTGGGACAGCCTTTCTCTGTTGGAATAGTAGTTACTATTAGCTTGACATCATCTGCCGGGATCGCAGATGATGTCAGGTAAATCGGCAGGCACATTTTCTAGCTATCCACAGCCTGCCTCTGAGACATAGCACTAAACAAAAATAGAATTGTCTAAAAGTGAGAAAAAGGGCCAAGATGTGGATGAGATTTAAAAAAGATGAAGTGTTCCGTTCCTTACCTTTTTGCTTTTTAATCCTTTACCACCTCTGTCTCTTTCTCAGCATGACCCGTGAACAACAAGCTGCCATGTTTAAATATTGGTTAAGTGCTGTGGAGGTTGGTACCATTTAATGGCATTTATATGATAGCTGCTGTGGTCAGTTTGATTTTCACATCATATCAATGTGTTGATGTTGTCTGTCTCATCATCAGGAACTGCTATGTGGCTATCCTCCAAACCAAATCCTTTCAGCCTTGCAGTATTTAGCTTTTAGACAACAGAGGGACCTGGAGGAGAAACTAACCTCTATGGATGTGACTCAGGATGTGACAGCATTACGGTATGATTAACTCCAATGTATTTATGGCCATCTTGTTTCTAGGAGGAATAGGAACTCGTATGTGGGCATATGAGTTGTGATTTAGCATGTGTAGAATTTTTCTTTAAAAAAACCCCACAAGTAATCCTATGACCCAAATAATAATTACTAAACCAATGGGTACGTTTCCAGATTTTCTTATTGTGACCTTTTAGGAATACCGTTCAATCTTAATGGAAATTGCCACTGTTTACTGCTTTTTTTTTAAATGTACTGCTTGTTTTGTCATCCTCATTTCACCCCACCTCATCCCTAAGAGGGTCATAATTTTCAAGCAAGTATTTATTCAATTGTGTTTATTGCAGGTTTCGCTATGAGAGCAATCACTTACTGGACATCAGCAGAGAAGAGGAAAAGGAGCTACCACCTGTGAAGCATCTAATGCAGGTATTATACACACACACACACACACACACACACACACACACACACACACACACACACGCACGCTTTAGTTAAAGGTAATTGGGATTAGAAGCAACCAGTGCTGAAGTGCTTCACATGTAATAAAACACAATTGTAAAATATGATATACAAATGTTCAATATTATAGATGTAAACTATGAAAGACTGCATTCATGTGTTCCCCATAATTGTAAGTGATGATGTTATTATGTGTTTGTGCCGTTCCAGTCTGCGTGGGAGGTGGTGGAGCAGAGTCTTGTGGAGTTGAACCAGACCCGCTCCAGGGTCCAGCAGCTCCAAAGTGAGCTGCAGGCCCGCAAGGAGGACTCTATGCAGGAGGTGTCTTTGATGGGGAATGACCTCCACAACGATACTTTGGCTTTGTAAGTAAACTCTGGGTCCTTTTTTGTCTTGCATCTCTTTTTGTCCATTCTCAAAGTTTGGATCACTTCACTCTTTGTTGGACCCTAACTTGTTTGCAATAAAGCTGTTTGTTCAAGTCCTTCTAGACTTACTGTATGTACATGGTCCATGCAATTGATGTTTTTTGTTTTTTTTACCACGTCTTTTCTGTGATTCCCATTTCCCTGCATTCCTTCCAGATCAGTGTTAGAGCTGGAACTTAAGTGTGTGATGCAGGCAGCAGCGAGAGACCATATTAGAGAACAGTGTCTCCATCTTAATCAGGAAGCTAAAAGCCAGCAGCAGGCACTTCGGAACCTCCACAACCAATGGCAGAGCATCCTGGACTTTAGACAGCTTGTGGTAAGGTTGAATGGGTAACCTTTCAGCAAACTTATTTAAAGCATGTCTGTTTTTTAATTTTTTCAACCTGGGCTTTATTTTCCTAGTCATGCTGATATGTTACAATAAATATTTCATTACGTATTTCAACATTGAGTGTCACATACATGAATACAAAAATCATACTGATGACCATTATAGAAACAACTCAGAAAATAAGGCCCAGGTTGAAAAACAAGATATTTGAGGATGTACCATTTTCTGACATTTTATAAACACAAAACAAACAACATTTAATCGCTTATCCTTTCTGTCATTCCATCTACATCTGTATTAGTAACATTTTGTTGTTTTGTTTTTCTGTAGGATGTCAGGCAGGAGCAGATCAGGGGCCTTATTAAAGGGAATTCCTCAGCCAAGACTGAGCTGACCCGTCTGCACAGAGAGGTGTGGATGTCCTCTATTGTATTGTTTTTGTACTACAGTGAATGGAAGTTTGAACACTTCATGTCACAATGCTTTTTTTTTTTTTTTACAATTACTGTCTCTGTATTCAGTTAGTGCAGTTTGTCCAGGGAAAGCTGGTGCCGCAATTCGGAGAAGTCATCACAGCAACAAACCACCTACGAAACTGGGTTTCCCAGGAGGCCAGACATTTTGGAACAGTTTCACTTTTGGCTCTGGACCGTAGAACTGTTGAAGGGTAAGAGAGAGTTTCATGCATCTGGTTGTTAAACTGGTGTACTCTGGTTAAGCTATCTCAACAGATCAATCAACAGAAATGACTACATTTGTATTTTTTCCATTTAGTTGGGTAACAAAGTTTGTCTCTATTATTTCAGAGCGCAAAGAATACCAGCATCATGGCTGTCCATCCATCGTTTACAGTCTTCTTGCTTCCACAGCTTGTGTCAAAGCCTGGCTTTTCCACTGTACAGGGTAAGTAAGCCTTTGCATATTGTAAAAGCATCTTACCCTAACAAAATTGAAATTACATTATATTTCTTACATTTTCTGGCAATTGGGGTAAGACAACATAAATTAAGCAAGTTCGCTACACAGATAGATTAGTCTTAATTTATTGTTTTACAAAGGATGCTATTATTTTGCTTTTCAGCGGCCTCTGTTGAGCATCTAATTGTACAAATCCACTGTGTAATTGTGTGGATTTGGTCTTGGTCCTGTGAGCCTCAATGTATCTAAAATATGCTCTTCTACTGCTTGTCTCACTCCCTATCCCTCCTACAGGCTCCAGAGGAATTGTACTCCCAGACTCGCTCCCAGCTTCTTGAATTGTGTTTTCTCCGTCACCTGCTGCAGCTCCATACCGCCACTTTGCAGAAAGTACAGCAGCAGGGAGAGCTGCTACATGAACCTGACCAGCAAGGTAAAACGAGGAAGATCATCAGAAACATTCAGCTTCATTTTTCTTAAAGGGGTCTGAAACGGGCCTCGTATTGAGAGCTGGTTGCTGTGCATAAGTTGCATTGAATACTATGGAAGAATAAGCATGTTTGGTGTTATAATATAATCGGTCTATGTATGTAACAACAGAACTCTCTCATCCCCTTCTTTGTTGTGCTTCGAAGCCTTTCTGTCCAGAGTTGCAGAGGAGGATCAGAAGCTTCTTAAGTCTCTGATACCAAGAGTCAGACAGCTCTCCAAGCATGGTGCACAGGGTCTGTCTTATGGCAAACAAGTCCAAATTGCAGTCTCTCACTGGTGAGTCAATAATATTTTTATAAAACCCAAAGTTTTAGTAGATGACTTAAAGGAATGCAGATAAATTAACTTACTGTGAACCACTTGCAACTGGTTGAATAACACTGACTTTGTATTGTAATTTGCATTACCTATTCTCAGCATTTGTAATACATTTCCAGTCAACATGCAGCAAGAGACTCCTGACTTATTTATTTTTTACAATATAGTTGTCATTTTTGTGATCTTGCCCATTAATAACAGTCTTTGTTATTTCCCCCATGTGTGTATGTGTTCCAATTTACAGGTGGAATCAACCAGCCCAGAATGCCCTGCCTGAGATCAATAAAGGAGGACTGACTTTTCAGCAGTGGTTACAGAGGTGGAAACAAGCTGCCAAGACTTCATAATAAACTACATACTGTTAATAGAGACTCAGAAGAGGGTGTCCTGGAAGTTGCAGAGCTATGAATTGTATTACTCAATAGGTGGTCAGAACAAGAATAACCAGATTGCATTAGTTATAAACACATACATATCCCATGGGAGGGGTATTGATTGTTACTTTATTAACAGTTTACAGTAACATGGGTATTTATGCTTTTGCATGCTTTGTTTAAATTACTTTACTTACCTTACTTACTGTATATATATTTGTTTTAACCATAGGGGTATCATCTACCCTATTTTATACTGTATGTACTTGTACAATGTAATTAATGCACAAGACAATTGTAATGCAATTTACCCAACATTTTTATTTTTAAATAAAACGTTTTAAATCAATTGTCATTTTCCTTCCGTGAAATGCACTGAACGAATAGAAAATCATGTACAAGATGCAGGTATATCTTGACTTGTACATGCTGGATGTCTCATGTAGGCTCACAGTAAAAGTGGGTGATCACAATAAAAGAAGAGGAAATTACCTACTTGGGTTGCATTTTAGAAGGAAATCTTACCAGAGAGAAAATGGCAACAAAAGTAATCAAAAAAGTCAACCAAAGAACAAGATTTTTGTACAGGGTCTCCTCTGGTCAGTAAGAATACATCGAGGACTCTTAACAGGAGCACTCATCCAATGTCACTTCGACTACACATGCACCTCATGGTACCATAGCACCACAAAGGTCTTAAAAACAAGGCTCCAGACATCCCTAAATAAACTGGTCAGGCTACTGCTTGGCCTCACATCTACAACTCATTCAACCCCTGCTCATTTTTCTAGGGTGGGATGGCCCAGGGTAGAGGACAGAGTACAGCAACTTGCAATGGACCTTGGTCTACAAGATACACTACACCACAAAGACATCCATGTACCTGTCAAAAACATGCTTTTATAACTACAGTTACAAAAACATGTGAATCCTTACTGTCCTTCAAACTGCTCTAAAAGAACAGCACAGGTGGCTGCAATTCGGAACTGGCCCAAGTCAAAGTCCACCCCCCCTGATGTTTTCTGCAGAGTAGTATATAATTGTCTGTCTGTCAATTTGTTAATATATTCACAATCATTTTAACCATATTTTATACTTTGGCTATTCAAACTCATTGTAGATCTGCTATTTATTTATTTTTAATCCCTGGCTGGCACAAAATATTTTTGAGATGGGGGTCCGCAGCCAAATGTATATCATTTTGGGGGTCCTTGACATGAAAAAGTTTGAGAACCACTGACTGAACTAAAGCCTAGGTTACGAAGACGTTTGTAGCCATTGCACTACACTACACACATAATATACAGTAGGTTGTTTCTTTGTAGCATTGGTGGGGGTGTTGAATAATCTGAATGTCTTGTGAAGTCGACTCCGCCTTTCTATGCGGCTGCGCACTTGAGTCAGTGTTGCCAGGTCTGCTTATTATAAGCGACCTTTGGGGTTGTTTTTCTGTAAGGTTGCTTGTAAATATCTTTTGGGGCTTGTTTCTAAAGTGTAGTTGCTTATTTTTTTCTAAAGTGTAGTTACTTATTTTCTCAAACATTTTCAAGTCAAGGACCCCCAAATTAATATGTATTTGTCTGCGGACCCCCCCACCAGATTTTTTTTAAATGCTATACAGGTTTTGTGTTGTTAAAATGTTTCAAAAATATTCTACATTTTCACTTTTTTCCCCACGATTTTTTGTGAGCTTGTAGATTGGCTATTTTCAAATAGCCGATGTATATAGTATTAAAAGTGCTCAAGTGCTAAAAGTCGCTTGTTTTGGGCTTGTTTTCATAGACCTGGTTGCTTGTTTCTCTCGCAAAACCTGGCAACGCTGACTTGAGTTTTTCACTCCTACTCTGGCTTCCGGACGCCAAGAGAGGCTGCTGCCGCCGAATTTAAAGAGACAGGCGATACTTTATTTAAAATAACATAATCGGCAACCATTGTCTCAAAAGCTCATTTTCCGAGCATTCGTGTTATCACAGCTACCCCATTACTTGTTCGTTAAAAATACATAATGGCGGGTAATAATTACATTCGCATCGGATAGCAGCTTGGGCTTGTCATTCCGCTCCACTCGGGTGGATTTTCCTTCTTTTTGCATTGAGAAGGACTGGCCAGCTGAAGGGAAGTAACGTTAAACGTTGCTTTGCAAGGCTGGCAACCCCGACCAGGAGGAAGATCTGTCGGATCAGCCAACAAGCAAGAGAGACACCGATCGGAGCTTCGAAGCTTCCTCGTTAAGTTGTGGTAGTGGTGTGTGTGGGCTTCCAAGCCTCGATCCCCGTCGCCCGGGATATAATGGCGAAGATCCAGGCACACACAGGCAACACGAAGCAAATAAACCAAATCCAAGACAAGCCTTACGTTGTAACGCAGAAGCAAGTGCAACAACAGCACTTCCAGAAGCTGAAGGTAAAGACAACGAGAATACGAGAAGAAGGGGAAAGTCGTCCCCTTCCCAGGCAGTCACAACCATTTTGTTCCGTCATCCCATTGCATGAGATTTGGAGGCTTTCCTCCTGTAATGTAAAGTGAAAGGTAACGATCCGGCTATCGTAACGCTTAGTTTAGCTCCCTGGCCTTATTAAAAGTATGTGGTGTCTAGATAGATGGACATGGCGTTTTATACGGTTCGACTCTGATGCGACGTTTCGATAGTAAGTTGGTGGTGGATAGTAAGAGGGAGGAATGTTCCACAACAGTGTCAATAATGAAAGCAGCTCTATAACAACGACCTCGGCTGTTGTTGGAAGTTCCTCCTTGTTCCTTTTTTAAAAATGCTACTTTATACTTTGTCGCATGAGCCGTCCGTTCAGCCCGACGGAAAATAAACGACGTTGTTTTCAACTGGGAAAAAAAGTGTCGACGCGACGCCCGTCGACACTTTTCCCAGTTGAAAATACCGTGTTTTTGGTTGAAAATAACGTCATTTTTCTATCGAGTGATACGGTGGCGCGACGAACTATAAATTAGCCTTTACGCTAATAATACGGTCTCGTCCGGTTGCTCTTGCTTCTTCATTGAAAAAAAGAAAGGAGGAGAGACGAGGAAAAAAAAGCATTCTTTGTTGCATTGTAACGTTATTATTATGTGACAGTGGATGGTTTTCCCCACAGCATCGTAATTATCGCCACGGTTTAGGCGGTGTAGCATCAACAATAGCCAGCTGTAGTGTGTGTGGCTGTTACTATCGTTGTATTTGTGTTATTTGACTTGTGTTACCTGCATAGTTGTGGGTTTTGTCACATCACCGGGTTGTTGGCTAATGTTAGCCAGGGCTACCAATCGCTGCTACCGCAGTCATGGATTAATTGTTACAATGCTTTGTGCGAACAAATTGTCCCGTTTTTCCCTTATTGTGGCAGCGTTGAGGGCTTTTTGACAGCTATCTGGTTGCTAAAGAAGCACGCTGTTAATGTATACACTCAGTTATTTGCATTTATTTATTTATTTGATTCGTATTGTATTTGTTTATATGGCACTTGTCAGTGAAGTCCGCTAACGTTAGCTGTCTAACGTTACGTTTGCCCTTTTTTGCACGGATGGCATTGAGAAAAACCCTGCAGTGCTCATTTTTCGTATGTTTATGTTGTAGGGTATGACTGTTAGTAGTAACACGGGTTGATCACAGCTTTAGACGTGTGGTAGAAAACACACGATCCGTGTTGGATTTGCGTCATGAAGAGTAAGATGTTTCACTATTATTTAGAGATGTTATCTGATGTTGCATTGGATTTGTTTTCCCCTGTGTGTGTGCCCAGGTTGAAGATGCCTTGTCATACCTGGACCAAGTCAAAATACGATTTGGAAATGACCCTGGAATATACAACAAGTTTCTCGACATCATGAAAGAGTTCAAGTCACAGAGGTATAGATATCGCAATTTTCTTTTACACCATTGATTTAGCACTAGCAGAGATGCTTAAAAGAGTGCCATTAGCACTGGTTAAGTTTTACTCATACATTTAAACCACATTATAAAGATCCCTCCATCAATGCGTTGAAAGGTTATTGACTTTAGTGGTCCAGTCTCTTAATTAAATTAATGTTCTAATATCCTCTACAATTGGTCCTTTCTTTAAAAAAGTTTCTCCTTTCTGGGGATCCATTATTTCCATTACAATTCTCCCATGCTTTCACTATTTAGCAAATATTGTCAATAGGAAATTGCACTAAAGTCGTATGATGCTCTTATCCCGCACTGTCACAATTCCTCTGTCAAAACCTGTGCCACTAAAACTATATGTCTGTTCTCTCAAATAGCATTGACACACCAGGAGTTATAAACCGTGTATCACAACTCTTCCATGGGCACCCAGACCTGGTCTTAGGCTTCAATGCCTTCTTACCACCGGGGTATCGAATCGAAATCCCTAAGAATGGAATGGTTTTCCTCCAGTCTCCGTTCTCTACCCAGGTGAGACACTGATTTAACAGATTACAGATTTTACAGAAGCAAAATGTTCAGAGCCAAAGATTGTTTCTATAGCAACATTTGGTGCATCAGACTTGTTCTTCACCACATTCACCCTGTGTTCTGGGTTGTCCCAAAGTGTCCCATAAGTGAGTGCTCTTGAATTCTGTTACATTCAGTTACACTCATCTGTATTGTGTGCAAAGAGAAGTTGTCCCTAGAATATTGTTATCTACTTTCTGTTGACAAATTCAATTCTGGTTATGTACTGTTAAACATCACTCTCTGCATGGTACCCAGGTGTCCCCAGGCCAGCAGGGAAAGAGTCAAGCCCCCCCTGCAGTGGCAGCCACTTCAAGTAGTACCTCATCTAGTCATCCTGAGGCCGGCCCTGCCCCGAGCAGTGAAACTGTGGCGGCGACGTCAGAGACGCTTTCTTCCTCGACCACCACAGGACCTCCTGAACCACCCAGTAGACTTTCCCTTCCCCTCTCTAACAGGGAGAGCCAGAATCAGGCACCCACGTCCTCTGTATCGCCCCCTGCCTCGGAGCCCAGCCCTGTAGAGTTTGACAGTGCTATCAGCTATGTGAACAAGATCAAGAACCGTTTCCTCGACCATCCAGAGATCTATAGAGCCTTCCTGGAGATCCTGCATACATACCAGGTACTATGGAGCTAACGAGCACAGTGTGTTACAGTGCATGAAATGGCTGGTTGCAATTCAACAGGAGCCTGCCAATTATGAAATTGCTTGTTAAGTACTGTGATATTCGACAAGTCATTCCATGCCTCATTGGTTTTGTTCATTGTCCTTATAGTTGTACTATTTCTTTCTCCGCTCATGTTGTCTCAAAGATTGGATTCAGGTTTCTCAGAAAATCAGGCGGAAAAACCTTTGTTATTCCAATCACATTGTGAATCCGGATGAGTTTTCACGGTGCTTGAAAACTTGAGGGTATTCTACTCCCCAAATAATAATTTCTGTATCATTTTCTATAGATTTGATCGGAGATTCATTTTAACAACAACAAAACGACATACTTCCATAAGAAATTCTCAAACTACTCGTGCAGTATAATCCAAGTCAGATTGTATGCTGATCACAGCTATTTTCAGTAAAGTATTGTTAAATAAACAATTCCTGTCAAATTTCATACATGAAGACGACTGCACAATTGGCCGGCTCATTTGTGAATTGAATACCCACATCCGGCTCGTTCATTGGTCAGGAGTACTGCTCAGTCAGCCTTCCAGAGTCCAGACCAATGAACGACAACGTGCTAGAGGCGGGTCTTCAGTTCAATGGACTGATCGGCAGAGGTTTGCCAGATATGGTTTATTAAGCAATATTTTAGTGAAAATGGAAACAATTAGATATCTGAGAATTGGATTATTCTACATGAGTAGTTTGAGAATTTGTTATAGATGTTTTGATGTTAAAAAATGTCAGATCAAAATCCATTGTATCAGAAATGGATACTTCTTTTTCTTTTATTTATTTTTGGGCTTTTTCATGCCTTTATTGATAGGATAGTAGGTTGACAGGAAATGGGGAGAGAGATGGGGAGTGACATGAAGCAAAGGCCGTCGGGATTGGGGCTCGAACCCCAAACCCGCAACGTGCTGTCAGGCTCCTTTGGAGCCTAGGTGCTTGGACCGCTCCAGGCCCGGTCTTTGTACTCTCTGATCTCTGTCAAAACATGCAGGCATATTCCAAGCAAAATTGGATGAATAATTCATGTTAAGGACCACCAAATTGATATGTATTTGGCCACGAACTCCTTCTGATTTTTTTTGTGCAAGGGACCCACATAAGGGACACATCTGGGGTGCCGAGTGGTTAAAGCGCGTACCGCATAGGTTCTGATGCCTGACAGCATGTCCCGGGTTTGATTCCCGAGCCCGGTGGCGGCTTTGCTGCATGTCTTTCCCTGTCTCCCTGTAGATTTTTCAAATGATATCAAAAATAGCAGATCTACAAGCTCACATAGTAGATCGGTTAATTTCAGAGCACAACACCCAAGCGTAAACAAACCGAAAATGACTCGTCTTTTAGTTCTACTGGATCTCTTCTCCACTAGTCCCTCATTTGTTGAACGAAATTGTAAATATATTTAGTCTTAGTTTTAGTCATCACAGCTTAGTTTTTATTTCGTTTTTTTTTTTTTCGTTTTAGTCAGTGAAAAAAGGTAGTCGACCAACATTTTTCTTCATAGTTTTAGTCGACGAAATCAACACTGCGCAGTACTGCATTTAACATGTTACATGTTTCACGTAGATCTGCTATTTTTGAATAGCCAAAGTATAAATAGGGTTAAAGTGGTTAAACCGATATGATTCTATATCTACTAATTTTGCTGGGGTGGGGATCCCCTGGAATCCCCTCAAGGACCCCTGGGAGCCCCCTGACCCCACTTTGAGAACAACTGGAATAATTCATACAAAAATGGTTTTCAAAACAGGATGAGTAATTGATAATACAAATCATCGTTTTTGGGAGGAGTATTTGTTTAACTTTTTTTCCCTTCGGGGATCGGGATTCAAACCTGCATTGCATTCTACGTCCGGGCCTCGTTTTACATTTTTGAAGAATAAACAAAAGACATAGACATGAAGGATTATTATCCAGTATCAAATAACCCATAACCGTCCATTTCTTAGAGGACAAGAGTGTTGTTGAAAGATGTAATAATTTTGTGTAACCATTATTGCAACATATCTGTCATCTTACATTTGAGTTTATCGCAAAAGCCAAACTCTGTTTCCTTATTACTTAAGTACTGACCATGATATTGTTGCTTAAAGCACAAGGACACTTTGGTAGAGGTTTGGGTTGTGTAGTGATCTTATTATGATGTAACTAGTTCAATTGGTGAGATATCTTGCTCTGTTGCGCCGTTGATTAGAAATTGATTATCCAAAAATAGCCTCCTCATTGATTTACATTGTACATTGAAACGGCTCTCAAAGTCACTATTTCAGCACATGAATGAACGCAAACAAAGCTGATTCTGCCAATATATCTGTGGATCCAGTCCGGGTCTTCTTCCTACTACAAATGGGTTAATCAACATGAAGTTGACATTTGTATTTAAAAAAGAATGCCGTACTGGGTTTTGTGGTGACATATATTGGCAGAATCAGCTATGTTTGCATTCATTTATGTGATAAAAGAGTGATTTTGAGAGCTGTTTCACCGTACAATGTAAGTCAATGAGGAGGCTATTTTTGGATTACCAATTTCTAATTAACGATATTTTGCCATTTGGACTAGTTACATCGTGACATAGTAACTACACAACCCAAAACTCTACCAAAGTGTCTTTGTGCTTTAAAGGGCAAGACCACTTAGAGGTTGGGTTGTGCAGTTACCTTGCCATGATGTAATTCCAAAGGTGGACAAGAAATCAAAAATAATTGCTCCATTGATTAGGAATTGATAATTAAAAATATGCTCCTCATTGACTTAGATTACGTTGAAACTGCTCTCAAAGTCACTCTCTTAGCACATAAACACAAACAAAGCTGATTCAGACGATATAGAACATCACAAAACCCAGTACTGCTTGTTTTTTAAATACAAATGTGAACATCCTGTTGATTTTACCATATTTATTACGAAGAAAACCCGTACTGGATCCGCAGATCCGAATATTCAAATAGTAAAATAAAAAACGTAAATAAAAAAGTAAAAACACAACCAAAGTGGTCTTGCCCTTTTAAGTACTGATTTACCATGGTAGTGTTGCTCTAAATTGTCCTATTGTTTGTATTTTAACTACTTACATTTTTAGTTTTGGTTCATTGTACACTTGTATAAGGTGAATTGGTGATACATTTGTTTTACATCTTGGGTGGTGCAGTGGTAAGGTAGCTGCCCACCACCACGGAGTCTGGGGGTTTGAATCCACCCCGGGGAATCCAGCTTTGTTGAGCGTCTATCTATACAAACACAATGGCCCGTGTTAGGGGGAGGGTAGCCGAGCGGGGAGGGTGATATTTGGCACTGCACGAAATCCTACGGTCTGGGGCGGCACCTGTCAGCAGGGTATGTTGAGCGGGAAGAGTAGGACGGAGGCTCCACGTCCTCCTGGTGGGGGCTCCTGACTGGCAGGTGAGTCGGTAGGATATAACGGCAGTGACAACATACAGAAATGTGTGTCTGTGGGGAGGAAATAATTGGCATAACGATTAAATTGGGGAGAAAAGGGGTAAAACTTTTTTATCTTGAGAAAACAACTGTATTACTCTTTCACCACCTTTCAGAAGGAGCAGTTGGAGGTGAAGGAGAGCCGGGGAGGCAGAGGCAGCAGTGGGATGACGGAGGATGAGGTGTTCTCCAAGGTTGCCAGTCTCTTCAAGGGACAGGAAGACCTGCTGGCTGAGTTTGGGCAGTTTTTGCCTGATGCCAAGAGATCGTTGGTCAGTCACTAAATCTTACTAAAACTTAGCTAATGGACCATGATGCGTATTATGCAGTTGTTTCAAAATGCACTACACAAAAAGATGCTGAAAAGAACACAGTAAAGATCAATCAAATTTACTCTAGGTTTCTATAGGACACAAACCCCTTATACATTTCTTAATTTCTAATGATCTTGCTTTTACACTGATTTTATTGTGTTGTATATGGTTAATGTAAAAGTTAAGGAAATGCATATAGATTGTCTTGAAATATGGACACATTTTAAGCAAAAGTAGATTTTATAGCACACATGCTAGTTTGAAATGTGGACCTTGTAAGTGCTTTATGTCATCTGTCTATAAATGGTCTGTGTCCTCTTTCCTCCTGCAGTTCACAGGCAGTTCTCTGACTGGGGGGAAAGAGCAGCTGAAGAGGCCAGATGAAGAAGACATGATGAGCAAACAGAACAAGAAGAGACCCAGGCCCATGCTGCTGCCACATATGACCCCTCTACTTAAGGTACTGTCATTACAGAGCACACTGTGTAGCTAAAAATGAAATCAACGGGATTCATTTGTACGATAATTTATACTATTTTGTGCACTATATTATTGCCTTTTTGATTGGAGAATTTGATCGCCTCATTTGTTATACATATTTCTGTGTTGAAAATAAAGGGATCTAACTGCAGTTGTTTTTTTTTAACTTAGAAAAAGATGAAGTATTCATGCACCAAAGATCAGTCTTTTGCTGCAGTTGGTAAACATGGAGTTTTACGAGAGTTTTCTTTCTTTGATAAGGTAGGTACTTTCTAACCAAGTTGGATGCTACCTTCCCTCATCCTGTAGCCATCTCTTCTCCATAAATGTCATCCTCCTTGTGGTACCTGAAATGCTGATTGTTTCAGTCTCTGTTTTCTTTAAATTAAGGTTCGTCGCCTGTTCAAAAGCCAAGAAGTATATGAGAACTTCCTGCGCTGTATCGCCTTGTTTAACCAGGAAGTTGTTTCTGGAGCTGAGTTGCTGCAGCTAGTCACTCCTTTCCTGGGGTGAGTCGACTGAAAGATGAGATGGCTGGACCGATGGGTCGTATGCAGAGATGGAATTAGTCAATTAAAGGTTCCATGAGCGGAGCTGAATGGATAAATGGATGACTGTTTGGAAGGATGCTGTGGTTCAAGGGACTATTAACAGTATAGTTGGCGACGCTCACATTTAGGCACATAAAATGTGCATAATAGATATTACTGCAGGGAAGAGCTGCAGGGAACTGTTAAGCGTTCTGATGTATCATAAATATAAATCAATCTTTTTTTTAATTCCCCAGTTGAGTAGTCCTTACAATTTATCTAAATTAAATACTGATAGATCTATTTAAGTGTGTATAATGATATTTAGCACAGTATGTGGTATTTTTTACAGATGCCCTACTGAGATTTGTCTTATTTATCAGAGATGCTGAAACGTGTGATCAATGTCCATTGTACTTTGCATTCATGTCATTCATCTTCATGTTTTCTTCCTCCTTTCAGGAAGTTTCCGGAACTGTACACACAGTTCAAGTCGTTTTTGGGGGACAAAGAACTCTCTCATGTAGTGTCGGGACTATCAGATCGCTACATGGAGGGGGGAGGGGGCCGGGAGGTGGATTATGCTTCTTGCAAACGTCTGGGGTCCAGCTACAGAGCACTGCCCAAGACCTACCAGCAACCGAAATGCAGCGGACGCACTGCCATCTGCAAGGAGGTAAACCTTTTGTATAGACTCAGCGTATGTGTTTAATTAGTTTTATGAAAGTAATACTAAAGCATGTACTCCATTTTTGAAAAAAAAGTTCCCAGAGATAGTCTCCCCCTATTGACAAATTGTGTACTGTATGTGTGCATACGTGTTTATGTATTTGTGTGTCCGTGCATTTGTACTTAGGTATTGAATGACACCTGGGTGTCCTTCCCCTCGTGGTCAGAGGACTCCACTTTTGTTAGCTCCAAGAAAACCCCCTATGAGGAACAGTTACACCGCTGTGAGGATGAAAGGTTTGAGGTAGGTAGACTAGGTACATCCACACAGTACAAACACTTAAAGTGGTAGCGTCAATAATGTTTGCAAAGCTCAATACAGCTGTTTTTTCCCTTCTTTCTCTTTTCAAGATAATTGATCTTTATGCCTCTGTGTCCATGATTTCTCTCCCCAGCTGGACGTTGTCTTGGAAACCAACTTGGCAACCATCCGGGTTCTCGAGAGTGTCCAGAAGAAACTTTCCCGTCTTTCTCCAGAGGATCAGGACCGATTCCGATTGGATGACTGTTTGGGCGGCACATCTGAGGTCATCCAGCGACGTGCTGTTTACCGTATCTATGGTGACAAGGCCCCAGAGATCATCGAGGGGCTGAAGAGGAGTCCCGCCACCGCTGTGCCTGTGGTGCTCAAAAGGTGAGGTGACTTTTTTTTTTAAACAAATGCTCAAAGAAGAGAACGCACCTCCTATGACGAGATGTCAAGATTGGCATTTCAGCTCCTCTGTTGGCTTCACCGCAGACTCTCCTTTGAAAATTTAATTAGCCGTCCTTTTGAATATTTTTTTGTTTTTGTATGGGCAAAGCATTAACATAATTGTGAATTGCAGTGTATGATTTGGTGGACTGTTTTTCGAAATTAGCCTTTAATTCACAAGGTGGTGTCGGAAGAGAAATTCGCTAAGATGGCTTCCGGGAATTTCATAATAATTTTATTGGGGAGAAAAGTGTTTTGATTTGGAACATCAGCTATTGGCTCTGCATTCTGCCAGCAACGGGGTATTAAATAAAAATATAGAAACGTATATAGGACAGTGTTTGTACAAACGGGGAGATAGCTCACTCGACCACTGCTACGCTTCCTCTGCAATGCCTTTAAACCCTTCCTACGTCCTCCATTCGGCAAATTGGATGTCTCCTCCATTCTGCTCCTGCTCGCCTATAGGCTGAAGCAAACGGTGCCCACCCTGACACTGTATTACAGATCTGTTTTTATCACATGGACTGGGGGATGTTCCATGATGTGTTAGATTGCAACACGTACAGTATGAGTACATGGAAGCAGTCATTGGCTTCACCCGGAAGAAACAAACACTTTTCTTTTAGCAGTCTTGGTTGTGATTTCTTTGTATTGCCTGAGTATGAGCCTGCAGGTATCCTTCCTTATAAATTTGCCTCAAATGCGACATATTTTGAAACGGCACTCGTATTGCTTTTCTGTTTATTCTGAACGAAAGTCAAGCCAAAATGTGCTAGGGAGAAGTTGAACACGTCTCATATTTGTCAATCAAAACCATTTGTGGTGGCTCTGTGCACTTGTCATCTTCAGCAAGTTGATACTGTGACAAGACTCACAAGAGCTGAGAGCAGCACTGTGAGTGAAAGGCGGGCTTCATGTGGGTAACGGTGTGTGAGACCGTGTAGCTGGATAGATCTATCTATCCTATCGGTACATACTACTACACATTTGTGTGTGTGTGTGTGTGTGTGTGTGTGTGTGTGTGTTTTTAACTAACTTCGTACAACACAATCCTCGCTCAACAAGGCAGTCCAAACAACGACAGGCATGTTGCAACATACTGTCTGCCCCTCCCACCCCCAGAAATAAACACTACTACAGTAAGACATGCTGAGAGGTGTGCTACGCTAACAATGCCATAGATCGAGAGAGCAGAAACAGAAACATCAGCAGGTCTGGGCGTTCCCTGTGACTTATGAGGGTGATGGCGAGAGACTGGTGGTTAAAAAGAAAATAGTGCGTTGTGTCGCATATTCTACACAAGTGTAGGTTACATCAGCTGACATACCACGGTGTGTCAACAAAGGTGCAACGCACATGCTGCAAACCTTCCCTGCAACGGGGTAAAATAAATCACCACAGCGTTTGGTACATTTATTGCAGCAGATATGAGACCCTACTCTGTAGTAAATTCTGAAAAACACAGGCTATGAACCGGCTTAAATTAATTGAGCCTCTTACACTGTTTCTTCATGAGACCATTAAAAACAGAATTGTGCTTATTTATTACAACTACTACTACAATACTACACATTGTTTTTATACAGAGCTGTTTTTGTTTTATGCTGTATGCTATGATCCCAGAAGATGAGTCGGATATAGCTCCATCATTGTTCCAAAGAAAAAGAGGGAAAATTTGTCTGGCATTTCTAAAATTGTACAGTACAAAATCGTGACACCTCTGTATCGTATCAAACCGTGAATTGTGTGAACCGTTACACCGGTACATTTTTTAAATTATTTACCAGAATCTTGTATCTATTGAAGTTTTCAAACAATCAACACATGCATGCTCAGGCATTCACACTCACTCCAGCAGACACCTGATTCAGTTCTCCCAGTCAAGCTGCCTGCCTTGTACGTCGATGATGAGTGTGAAATGTTTACATCCTGCATGGCCCCCTTTTGTACAGGTTGAAAGCCAAGGAGGAGGAGTGGAGGGAAGCCCAGCAGGGTTTCAATAAGATCTGGAGGGAGCAGTATGAGAAGGCCTACCTCAAGTCCCTGGATCACCAGGGAGTGAACTTCAAACAGAATGACATGAAGGCCCTGCGCTCCAAGAGCCTTCTCAATGAGATTGAGAGTGTCTATGATGAGGTAAATATCAAATGTGAGAACATGTGGCCTGTTAAAGGGACGACACACTACGATATTGTCAGTCTTGGTGTTGTCCCAGACAAGTTTTCCATGTTGACTGTTAAACTGTTCTGTTAAATGTAAGCGTCCTGGATAGTGCAGTGTGATAGGGTCAGGAATGGCCACCTACAAGCCGAACCACACTCGTAGGCTACAATGGAGTTCTGGCAGTGTTCAAAATTGTAGCTGCATTGGTGCTACAATGGTCAATGCCAGACCGTTATAACAACAATTACAGTGGAAAGTAAAGGGACTCGATAGTCCAGTGATTGTCAACCTTGTTTAATTTCAAGGATCCCCAATTTGATATGCATTTGGCCAAATGTCATTAGGCATATAAGCTGGAACCCCCTCAAGGACCCCTGGGGGTCCCTGGCCCTCACGTTGAAAACCACTGCACTATATATGTGCAGACAGCTTTGGGAAAAATGTCATAGAGATATTATCAGCTCCCTTTAGGGAATTGTTTTGTTTTGTTTTGTCAAAAGGTAACACATCGCCTCAGCATACGTTGACTGAAGTAGGTCATAGTCACATCACACAATGTGACAGGTAGACTCAATTTAACTTGCACAGTCTGTTGAGGTGGATAATACGTTTACTACCTTTTTCATGTGTGACATGTACTGAATGTATAAGACAGCCAAAAACACACAGTATGCAAGCACCTTTACACAACACCTGCTTTAACAGCTACAGGAAAGACAATCAGAAGATGTTGTGACAGATTAGCATAGTTTTCTGCAATATGTCTTTGCACTTTACATTACCAGTGTTATTTTGATCTGGTGATCTACTGTTGTAGAAATATCCTGCAGGTTTTTTAATGTATTACTTGAACTGAAGGTTTGACCTAGTTTTTCCGCTGCTGGGCAGAACCAATTCCATGTCTGTCCTTAATGCTAATGAATCCCATTCAAAACGCCCAAAATAAATGTTTGTCAGCCGTTTGCATCCCCCATAAAAAAAGTTGAACGTGCAAAAACAGTGTAATTCTCAGATAAAACCCTTTTATAAAATGTTTTTTTATCAACTATTTAAAAAAGGTATGTATCTTTTTAACTCCCCCCAGTTTAGTTGTATGCCAATTCCCCCCCATGTGTAATAGCGCCTGTCACTGTCGATCTCTCCAACATATGGGGTTCTCAGCCGCTACTTTTTACCTGACAGTCAGGAGTTTCATCGGGGGGGGGGGGGGGCACAACTCGTGTGGAGGAACATGCTATCCCTCCCAATTTTCCTTCCTACTAGTGTAGCAACAGAAAACACTGTCAACTGCTGCCTTCCAACTTGCAACCCCGGCCTAGCCGGAGGCGTCATGGAGGGATTGAACAGCAGTAGTGGGCAGATGTACAAGCTCGCGCTGCGAGCTTGTACATCTGCTATTTGTGAAAAAAAAATTTAAATCTTGAAAGAACTACTGGTTTAGAAGGCACTTGTAGAATCAGCCTCAGGTCTTAACTGGTTAATAACATGGTTGTGTGTGTTAACCTTTAGTGATTTATCCCTCTATCCCAGCGGCAGGAGCAGAGCACAGAGGAGGCCGGTGTGGGCCAGCAGGGCCGTAACGGCTCCAGTACGGGGTCCGCCACTGAGCCTCACATGGTGTTCACCTACGAGGACAAGCAGATCCTGGAGGACGCCGCGTCTCTCATCATCTACCACGTCAAGCGTCAGCCTGCCATCCACAAAGACGACAAGGACCACATAAAACGCATCATCCAGCACTTTGTCCCCGACCTGTTCTTCGCTCGCCGCGGTGAGCTCAGCGACACCGAGGAGTGGACAGACGAGGAGGTCGACCCTGAGGAGGGAGGAGAGAGAGGAGGAGGAGCAGCATCATCTTCGTCAGGAGGAGGAAGTAGTAATTCTAATAACACAGCGGGAGCAGGGGCATCCACAGGTGGTCAGTCTCAATCCCAACAACCCCTGGCCCAGTCTCAACCCCAACCGCAGCAGCAGCAGCAGCTGAACGGTGAGTCCAGACGGAGACGCTGCAGCCCTCCTCAGCCTGCAGACACGGAAGCCTCCACCACCTCCAGCAGCACCGTTGGACAGCCGGGGGCCCCTCCGGCGGCTGCTTCAGCAACCACCCCCACCCCTATGGAGACGAGCTCGGTAGCAGCCGGAGAGAAGGTGGACCTGCGCGACCCTGAGGCCGAGCACCAGAAGGAGCTGGACGGTGTCTATAACCTGTTCTTTGTAAACAACAACTGGTATTTCTTCCTGCGACTGCACCAGACGCTTTGCTCACGGCTGCTGCGGGTGTACCGCCAGGCAGAGCGGCAGCTGCTGGAGCACAGGGCCGAGCAGAGCAGGGAGAGGCTGCTATTGGCAGAAGGACGGAGGGACAAGGCCTGTGACCTTGCCATGGAGCTGCGCCTCAAACAGCCTAGTATGTTCAGCAAGTAGCACAGTTATGGTTAAATGATGTCATTCTGAAATGATCAATCAGTCATGATGTTTAGAGCGAGATATTTGAGATATATTATTTTAGATATTTTAGTTGTCAGCAGAGTTGTTTAGTTGTTTAGTTTATCAAGGCAGGAAGGACAATAAAGATGGAAACCATTTTTATTGGGAAGGTACTCTGTTTTCTTATTATAGGATTATTATTATTACATTATGTAATTATTATTTCACTGTCCGTTTCAGGGCTCTAGAGTGCAGCCAAAAATCTATGAAGTATGACTAAACTTTATGGTCACACCAGTGTGACCAATACATTTTATATTGAATCAAACGGGTAATTTCGAACCAAACAGGAAATACAGACCGCCGTGTTGATGCCGTCACACCAAACATATTGAAAAACGCAACACAGACTGCTGGCAGTTACAGTAAAAAATTGTTGGTAGTGTGCACAGTGGAACTCCTTTCTTTTCTCAGTGCACAAAATGTCTGTCTGCGGGTCTGTCTCTCTCCCATTTATGCCAATATACAGTACGTCATCAACACGATTTTAGCAGGTTTTGACGTCATCGATGATCCCTGTATATTCATATTTGATTGATCGGTTTATGGTAGTGGGTACCACACCGCACTGCACAACAGGTACAAATAAGACCTGCATTCCCAACTTGCATCGTTCCCACATTTATAGATAACCCATTGATTGTTATATCTAACGTTATTAATACTGTGGTAGCGGATACCGCACTGGGTACAACCGGTACAGCGAGTACTCTGACAACAGGTACAACAAGTCTTGCATATCTGGGTGGGGTGTGCATTCCCAAATTACATTGTTCCCGACTTTTGTGGTCCCCAAGTAGGTCTATTTTACTTAATGTGTATAAAACTACCAATGTGTGTGAGAGCTGGGGAAAAAAAGTTGAAATATAAAACGTATTATTGTGTTGAAAATCTTTGGGCAATGATGTGCTAGTGCACCTAAATGAAAAAAAGTTAGGCTCACCAGTACAACAAATCTAAAAAGTTAGTCTGGAGCCCTACCTTTTCATGTGTGTATTGTCACAAAAATTGTAAGCTGTCATACAATGGGGTAAATGATTTGGATAAGTGCTGCTGGTATAACATTGAGGTAAACCGTTACCTTCTGCCATGGTATGGCATTAGTGGAGTAGAATGGACTGATAACGATGTGTAAAGACAGGAAATCAAAGTGAATGTTATTTCCCCTGCCTTTTACAGGTGAGGTAGAGCTAGAGGAATACTACCCAGCCTTCCTAGACATGGTGCGCAGCCTGCTGGATGGTAACCTCGAGTCTACACAGTACGAAGACACTCTGCGAGAGATGTTCACCATCCATGCCTACATAGGCTTCACCATCGACAAGCTTATCCACAACATCATTCGACAGGTAGCTCATACGTTACATTTCCCTTCAAACACATAACACACTGGTTGCCAATTCATAACCTGTCTATATCATTTCCACATCTTGTATAATCTCCTTGCAATGGTCTTAAAGTAAAGTACATTTACTCAAGTACTGTACTTAAGTACAATTTTGAGGTACTTTTACTTTACTGGAGTATTTCCACTACATCTCAGAGGCAAATATTGTACTTTTACTCCACTACAATTATTTGAAAACTTTAGTTACTTTGCAGATATAAATTATTACGTATATTATAAAACATACATTAACCGCTTCAGCCCTATTTTATACGTAGGCTATTTGAAAATAGCCGATCTACAAGCTCACAACGCGTCGCATCGCGACATGTTTTGAGGATGTAGATCGGTTATTTAAAAAAAAAATCTTTTTTACTTTATTTTACAGTTTTTATATTTTCAAACATTTTAGTACTATTACTTTTGGTACTTTAAGTATATTTTGATGCCAATACTTTTGTACTTTTCCTCAAGTAACATTTTGAACGCAGGCCTTTTACTTGTAGCAGAGAATTTCTGCAGTATTGATACTTTTACTTGAAGTAAAACATTTGAGTACTTTTCCCACCACTGTCTCCCTTGCTTTCTCCAACCTCTCCCCTAATCTCTCTGTAGCTGCAGCACCTGGTCAGTGATGAGGTGTGCCTACAGGTGGCTGACCTGTACCTGGCTGAAAGGAAGAGGGGGGCAGCGGGCGGCAACCTGTCTTCTCAGTGTGTCAGGGCAGCCTGGGAGACCAGCTACCAATGGAAAGGAGAGAGGGTCATGGCTGAGGAGAACTGCTTCAAGGTGAGCATGCAAAGGCTGTCCAGTTTTCCCCAGCATTACTTTGGCCCTGTGGCCCCCTACGGATGCCAAATTGCCAATGGATAGCTGGCTAACCGCAAAGATTTATTTCATGATGATAAATATATGTTCTGCATTTTGTTGACTGTCATTTTGGTAATTAATGGGTGAACTGTTATTATTTTGAACACACTCGGTAAGTCACAATAACGTAGGAAAAAACTAAAATAACTTTCCTGTTAATTTTCAATGGCAGCACTGATATTATGAGGGTGAACTTATGTTTTTTGTCTTTATGTTGAGAGAATTTCAGTTAAGCTTAATCTTAGGGACTTTTTAGCGGCTGTGTCCACAGAAAGCATTTTTTTTTAGCTGGCTGCCATGCAATTCTATGGTAAAGACCCGCTGAAGCTCTCTTCCCAGCACCACGCCTTGCGCTTCAGCACGCTCAGCGTTTTGTGGCAGAGCGCCCTGGGGGCTTCAAGCAGAAAATAGTTCAACTTTTGGAGGGTAGTGCAACTCATCAATATCACTTTTGATCAACCTGGATGTGTCTGACAACCCGGTCATTTATGACCTGACTTTGAATCGTTACCACAACCATGAGATGTCCATGTTTACCCCATTATTTCAGCTAGGCTACTTGTGCTAATAACGTTGCGGGCATACATAAACACACACCCTTAGTAAGACACACTCTGGACATGATGGCAGGGTGCTTTGAGTAGTCCTCCCTCAATGGACACGGCTCCTTAAACAGCTTCTAAAGATTCTTTTGAAAATGTTGCTGAATCAGGCCCCAGAACTCTTTTCTTGAACAACTTGTAGTGTCAACCAAAAATGAATACTGTAGACCAGTTGTCATCAAGTATATTTGACTTGGGGGGCTTCCCTTCTCTCTTCTTCTTTCATCTCATTCTCTCACACTTCTCTCTCGCTCTTGCCCTTTCATCTCTCTCTTCCTCTTCCATACCCCATCTCTCTCTCATCCACATCACAGAATGTCCTGCCTTAACAATGAATCGGGTCAAACATGTCTTTTCCCTGTCAAAATCTATATTGCTGTCCAAGACATTTGTTCAGCTGTGCTGACATACACAATCTCACACTCTGTCATTGAAATGTCTGTGTCTCCTTTGATCAACATTGGCATAGTGTGAGTTCTTTCACTTAAGTGAAGGTGTCCACTATCTGGCCAGTTATTTCAGTACAACTCACATAGGCAGGGGTTGACACTAAGGTCTCAAAGGCACTTTCCCTTTGGGCAAGTACAGGTCATGTTCACTTGCCCAAAAATACATAGTTTACCGGGGGGGACGCTACCGCATATGTGCATACATACACATTTGTGATTGTTCTAACTGCTGTAAGTATTGTCTATAATCTTTATCTCAAAATCACACTTTAATCACATAAAACAAATGCAAACAAAGTAGATTCTGTTAACATAAACAAATGAGGCCTGCTATAATATATCTAATATCTCTGCTGCACCAAGCTTGAAGCTACAGCGCGCACAGACAGCCAAGACGAGGCAGACACACACGCAGCAGGGTCAGGACACGGCCACGAACACTCGCTCACCTACACGAACAAATATTAGCCACCCGGACATAACTTATATCTATGGGAAACACTGAGCTTCCTAGAGTCAAGAACTGCACCACTGTAATCATAACTGATATAAAACAAAAATATTTTCCACTCATTTCATATTGTTTTTCTCAGATCTTTCACATTAGATATATCTTTTGTGCATGAGCCTATTTGGCTCGAAGGGATGTTTCTTTTTCTTTTTTACATTTACGTGAAGAGATCAAGACATTATTTGTCCTAATTTGGCTGGATGACTGTCAAAACCTTTATAAACTTTATAAAAACATGCATTGTTTAAATCTCCAGAATGCTTGAAGGACCACTGCATCATCTTATTATTGGTCCTCACTTAGGCTCATAAGATGGCACCATTTCTATTTACTCCTGTCTCAGAGGAGGGCTGTGGACAGTTCAGAAACCTGCCTACCAGTGACATCATCAGTGGTCATTTCAAACAAGATTTCAAACTTTTATTTAAATTTTCTATTAATGGGGTCACATCTTGGAATCCCCCATCCATCGATGATGTCATTGGTAGGCAGGTTTCTGAACTGTCGACCAATGAGAGATTGAATACTTAGGACCCCAATGGAAACAAGACGGCAAGGACTTTTTGAGTGTTATCCTTTTAAACAATGTGTTTGACTGTACTCGTGCTGTTTTACATTTCTGTCTAATAAAATATTCAATCAATCTTGTTTGCTTGAGGTTTACTTTTGTTGTCATCTATGTTAACAGGTGATGTTTATCCAGAACAAGGGTCATGTGACCCTGACCATCGAGCTCCTGGACACTGAGGAGGCCCAGGCTGATGACCCACTAGATGTACAGGTAAAATACATTTGAAATATTGATTTAAGTCCACATAAACAGAAGAAGAAGAATACCTTGTACAAAGGACATAAACACTGCCAGTGCAGTCAGATAATGGGACAGCCAGTTACAAAGTGCATATAAGGCAGAACATTGTTACATACAATAATGTTGGCATACTTGTCAAACACAGCAGACAACAATCATGGGTAAAGGAAACAACGCCTCCTCCAAATTGAGCGGCTTCCTATAATAGCTGATATTGAGCAGTACCTTGCTAGTTGTTTGGCCCTCCTTTTGGAGAGGCCGGCCATTTGAAGGCCCCTCACAACCAACTTGTGCACGTGCCGTAGGCTACCGTGTGTATGTGTCTGCTACCACACACACACACACCATTGAAAAGGTTCCCTTCACTGTAAATGTTTATTGCATCATAAAGTGTTGTTTTCGCTACCTTAGTGCCTGTCCAGCTACATGGAGCAGTTTGTCGGGACAGAGTCCAGTCTGTGCTCTCAGGCAGATGGCTACTTCTTCAAACCCGTTTTCCTGCCCAGGTAAGAAGGAGTTAAACATTTATGTAGGACAGTGAGGTGTAATTTTTAACTACAACTACACTGAGATTATAGCTACTGCTGTTTGCTTATTCGCCTAATTTTGTGTGCATGTCATTCTTGGGAATACAAATTACTCCTCTGAAATTAAGTTGTTACTAACAAGCCTGCTATCCTCACATTATTGCTCATACCTTAGGTCTCCCTTTTATCTTATCCTGTAAGAACAATAAGTACAATACATTTGTATACACATATGTGCCATGTGAATGACACATTAAGCATATATACAGTATACAATTCATTATTCATTGTTCTGTTATTCTCAACAAAAAAAAACATTTCTAGAAGTACATAAGCAGTTTGTTTGGATCAACAGTCTCAATTGTTGCTTTCATTCAGGAATCTACGGCGTTTCCGTCGCTGGCAGGTACGGCAGGTGGAGGCCATGCGCTGCAGGAGAGAGTGGCACCGTCAGCTGGGCGTAGAGAGTGCTGGCAGCCTGGACTGTCGCTTTAAACTCAACACCCACAAGATGGTGTTTGTCATGAACTCTGAGGACTACATGTACCGCCGAGGAGCCCTTGTAAAGGCCAGAAAGGTGGGAATTGTATATATATATATAATATTTTCAAATATAAATTAACCCTTGCGATAGGGTGACCACCCGTCCCGAAATTCGCGGGACAGTCCCGAAATTGGACCCTCTGTCCCACGTCCCGCACAAGCAGAGCAATGTCCCGAAAATCAAAGATATGAAAAAAAAAAAAAGAAATATTTTTTTTTGATAATAAATCGGTAAAATAAGCCCAGAACCGCGGGAAAATTTCGCGCGCACGGTGGGTCCTCATGCACACGCCCGCGATGTCCCGCGAAACGGGTTCATCTGTCCCTCAATGGGCCTGTTTAAAGGTGGTCCCTACCCTACCTTGCGACCCCAATGAAAATGTAAAATGTTGCTACGGCTCACTGATCATGTTAAAGTATAAACAAAATATAATTTAAAACTGAAGATGGAAGTTTTTGTTTTTTGTTGCTTTAATATGGTACCAAATATAAGGTAGAGGAGTAAAATCTTTCAGAACGCAAACAAGGCAATGCGCAGTGATGGAGGTTGGCACTTTTGCCATCGCTTCATAAAGTTGTCATACAGACAATACTTGTAAGACTGTCAACAATAAGAAGAAAAAGAACGCTGTAAAAACATGTATTTGCCCTATTGCTAATGCAATCCTTATTGGTTTTTGTTTTTCACAAATATCTAATGTCGGTGCAAACCAACACAGTAAATTTAACATGTTCCACAAATAATTGACAGACGACAACGTTTCAGTTTGTGTGTAAGTGATAATAAACATGACATGAGCGCATATTTCTTTTAGTGTGTGCAATATTTTCTGATGGAAAAAAATGGGCTTGGTGCGCAAAGGGCTTTATCCTTTAACCACTTAAACGCCAGCATCCATATTGTGGGGAAGGCTTTTGCAGAAAATAGCCGGTCGACAAGCTCACAACGCTGTTGATCGGCTATTCTCAGCCAAAGCTTTCCCCACTACAGGAACCAGAAAATACACTTGTATAGAGCCCTGAGGGTCAACCATATGGGGTTTAAGTGGTTAAAGTAGGATTTAGAGCAGCCATTCCCAACTACTATGGGTTCTAAAGGGTAAACTGTTAATTTCCATTACAGCTTTTGGATATAATTTTTAGTTGTTCATAATGAATTGGGTGTCTTTGTATGGAGAATTCTCAACCCCTGGCTATGGTTCTAGCCAAATGAGCAAACTACTGTCCACTGTTTTATCTTTCTGTACATTTGGCTAATGGATTAGAATCTCATGTCCCTTCCTCTGTCTCTCCCTTACCACAGTCATGTCCCTTCTTCTGTCTCTCCCTTACCACAGTCTCATGTCCCTTCTTCTGTCTCTCCCTTACCACAGTCACAACACAGAGTGGCCGCGAACCAGCACGAGCGCTTTGACAAGTGGCACCAGGGATGGTTGGCCAATCACGTGACCGCGTCAGCCGAGCGCTCGGTCCAGGATTGGCTAATGGGCGAAGAGGAAGAAGACATGATCCCCTGCAAGACCACCTGTTTGTCCACCGAGGTCAAAGGACAAACAGTCAACAGATACCAAGTTCATTACAGCAGTAGCAAACCACCTGTCTCACCTTAGAGGATGGAGAGAGATGGACATATACACATGGATAAATGCATGGACATACATTCTTACACTACATAATATACAGTCTAAGGCTGCAGTCCCAATTCTCTACCCACCTCCACAACGCAGTCACTCATTCACCCCCGTCGTGGTCTGCACATGATCCAGTCCACTGTGTGGCCTGTCGGTGAATGAGTGCACAGTAAGAAGGAGAGCTGTGGGGAACGGGGCTAAGAGAGACAGTGTGCCTGAACTTGAGTGAACCTGGCCCTAATTGATATATTGGGGCTGTGATGGGTTTGATGTGGCACCCAGGAGCTATTCATCAATCCTCAGCACTACATCATCATCCTCGCTTCTCTGGTGGCAATCAGCACTGCAAGCTGATCAGACTGATGGACAGACACACAGTTGGTCAGTTGGGAGATTATTAAATCATGTTTGTTTGAGAAATGTGAATGTCTCTTTTCTTTTTTTAAAGCCCATTGTAGTTTTTAGCTTCTAAAGCCAGAGAGCCTTTTGCCTGTTGGTTGGTTTGTGTGTTTATACAGAGAGGTATGATAAATGTGTGTATGTATGTGTCTGCTCTCTTCATTTTGTCTTTTTGTATGCACAGTACAGACTCTACAACTGTAGTAATTACATTACAGTATGTGCATATATACAATGGTGATTATGTATTTTATATATGCATTTACATGAGTATGTTGAATGATGCATCTGAAGATCATGGTTCTTTACAGTGTTTGCTGTCAGCCAATTCTTGATGTTTTCATATTGTTTGTCATTTTATTTTCTTCATTTGTCATCATAGCTAATCTAAAACTAGCACCAGGGTGATGCAAAGTCCTCACAATTAATTAAGATTGGTTTAATATTATAAAGCATCACCTAAAGCATCTGAATCATGTTCATGATTTCACCAAATCTTTACTTTGGATCGTTGTCTTTTTTTGCATACTGACATTGAAAATAAAAGCAAAATATCAGTGTTAAAAAAAAAAAAAAGAATGTATAACATTTATCCTGTATCAGTTATCATGAAATAAACAACATAGTTGTGACCTTCTTAAATCCTGTCCCTTGTTTTTTCCCCCCTTTTATCATTTATAGACCAGTATATATTCCCTCTTATATTCCCTCTTTTATCAATTCTAGACCAATGCATCTATATTCTCATGATATGAAGTTCATATCAAGTTCATATTATGAACAGGGTTCCATTATGGAATTTGATATGAGTAATATCCAGGTCTAGATAAGTATGGGGGGTGGACTAAAATATATTGTATTCATTGACATTTTTATTTTCAAGATTTACAAATGGATTGGGGGTGCTTACACAGGCAACTAATTGGAACTGGCAGGATGTGGGGCTAGCTCTGGTCCATAATGTTAGAAAACTCCTAATGCTATGGACTAGAGTTAGGGTGTGGGTGGGAACTTTCATAGGAACTGCTTTGAGAGATAGTCCGCATCTGAAATCACATACAAACATACTATTTAGTTTAGTGTGCCTTAGTGTAGACCTGTGGTCTACAGGTAAACACATGATCTACAGGCTGTAGATCATATGTCACACTAAACAAAAATGGTGCTAAATAGTGCTAAAAGGGGTTCTTTGAATCGTGATTATGTTCTACTAGACTCTGGGTTCTGGCCACTACGCTACCCTCACACCTACGTGGCACCGCCGATCCAACCAATATGTCTGAGTCTGTGCTCAGGAATGTGTCAAAAACAAAAGAAATCTCCATGAATTCAAGGCTTCATGGAGTGTGTAATTGATAGAAAATAAGTAACTTTTGGGTGAACTATTCTTTTAAGTGTCTTGTTCAGGGACGCTTTGACACATTGCTAAGGCCTGGGATCAAACCTGGATTTAATGGCTTGCCAGGCAGGCTCTCTAACCATTCAGCTATGGCCACATCATCAGTAGAGATTCTTAAGCAGTTCTACTCTGTAACAGTAAAGGAATTTCAGGTGAAACCAGCAAAATGAGGAATAATAATAAAAAACTGTCTTGCTAATAAAGCGTCATGTCTCTCATTTTTTACAATGTATTTGATGTTACCTTTATATTATTTAATACGTTATGCATTTCATCCTCTATATATTGTCCAGCAACCTTTATGATAAAGGCGAAAAAAGACAGTAGATTTGTAAGTGCCAGTTTGCTCAGGAGCCGAGAGTCCTGTGCTGGGATTCAATCTCATGAACATGTCGTCCGAAGTCAAGAGCTCTACCGACTGAGCTATGGATAGAACACCACATATGAAGCAGAAGTCAGCCTGAACTTCCACCCTCGCCAGGGTCAAAAACTTTATATTTGAAATTCGAACGTTGAACAGTGGCTGTTATTGTCACTTTGGAAACATTTGGTGGCTATAGAGTTTTCAACTAGTTTCTCAAACAGTGTTGTAATTTAAATAGTTTAGAAACATTTTAAAAACACAAATCTTGTATGGGGGTCCACATCCACGGCCAAATACATTCATTCGGGGGTCCTTGACATAAAACAATGCATTCATTTTTTTCAGCCAGCAGGTGTGGCAACAACATGAGTGAGACCACTTGAGACGACGTCGGTATGACGTTCCACCGTAACCATCAAAAAGACATCCATCCATACAACAACGCCAACACGCCGTTCATACGACGTCTATACGACGTCCAGGTCAGACGTCAGTACTTGAACGGGCCCTTCTGACCTGGACGTCGTGTAGACGTCGTAGGCACGGCGTATCGGCGTTGTATAAAGATGTCTGTTGTTTTTTGGGTTTTTGGTGGTTTCTGAGGTCTGACCTGGACGTCGTGTAGACGTCGTATGAACGGCGTGTCGGCGTTGTTGTATGGATGTCTTTTTGATGGTTACGGTGGAACGTCACATCGACGTCGTCTGACTCGGACGTCAGTGTTGCCATATTTTGTGACAGAAATAAGCAACCAGGTCTAGGAAAACAAGACCACAATTATAAGCAACCTACCTGCATATGCATCGCCTATTATCTACAAGCTCACACAAAGCGTCGCTTGTAGATCTGCTATTTTCAAACACTCTTGCAATAGAATGTGCAATATAATATTGAACTTTTTACTTTGACCAAAAATAAATATTCGCCGGGACCAAGATTCAAACCCACAAACCTCTGATTGAAGAACTTCAGCTTTTCTCTTGCGCCACCAGGCATTTCTAATGTTACTGGCCTACCACGTATTTGGCTGGCCTTACTCATAAAGAGATCCTGAGTCCGCCACTGTAATAGTCTATAGAGATCACATCAAAGCAGAGTAAAGAGAGAGACAGCAAATAGCTCAGCTTGTTAAGACGCTGTCTAAATGAACCAGACGATGCGAGTTCAAACCCCACTCAACTCTTTAACCTGGGGCTTTCATTTGCAGGCTGACTTCCAGAAGAACAACCATTGCTCAGTGACTCACAGCAGATGTCTCCAAGTATTGTTGAAACATTCTGTTGTATGTTAGCCTTCAGTTAGTAAAGTTGAATACTTCAGCATTTAATTATTAAATGCGCCATGCATGCAATGTTGAGATTACATGGAATCCATCTATTTATATATCTGCAGTACCGTCCAGGGGGGTCCCGGGGGGTCGCCGTTACCCCCGCGTCGATAAGGGGTGTCTTTTTGGGACGAGCGTTCGATAAGCAAACTCAGAATCAGGCTAACAACTAGCCATGATTAACAGGCTGCACGCGATGAAGCTGCGAAATGCTATCAGTCAAAGATGGTTAGTTCGGCAAGATACGCAATCTCCGGTTTACTTCCCGTTTCTGCGCGATTCTTCCATTGGAATCAATGCACTCCAACTTGCTTCCTGTCTCCTAAAAAGGCGTCCACCTACATCGCATCATTTAACCATCTTTGACTGATAGCATTACGCAGCTTCAGCGCGTGCAGCCTGTTAATCATGGCTAGTTGTTAGCCTGATTCTGAGTTTGCTTATCGAACGCTCGTCCCAAAAACACACCCCTTATCGACGCGGGTAACGGCGACCCCCAGCGTGGTCAAGAGCCCCCCCCCGGGACAAAATCTCCTGTTATCGGACGGTCTGAGGTTGGCAGGTATGACTAGTGCTTTGCACTCTGTAGCCAAAGCATCCCTGGATATTGCAATAGAATGTGCAATATAATATTGAACTTTTTACTTTGACCAAAAATAAATATTCGCCGGGACCAAGATTCAAACGCACAAACTTCTGATTGAAGAACTTCAGCTTTTCTCTTGCGCCACCAGGCATTTCTGATGTTACAGACGTTTGAAGTTAACACCTTTCACCTTTGTGAATGATTGAATCTGCAAATACATCCACTCGTGATCAGGATTCATTATGAGGGTTCAATTTTGGAATCCCTTGAAAACCAGATGCTGCATGATCTGAAGGGGCTTACCCTCCAGTGAAATTTCAAAATAAATTAAAATATGCCACAAGTGATATTTAGTTCATTGTTTAAAAACCATCTGTTGGAAAATATTTACTCTGCACCCAAGAGCAGCTAAAACCAGCAACCATCATAAGCATTTTTTTGTTTTGTTTTTTCATCAGGGACCGGTATAAATGTATAAAGCAATAAGCCACTAGAGGTCACTGTTTACCGTAGACTTTGCAATGGCTGAGAGGCATAGTGTGGCGCGACCATAGTTATAAGACCCTAACCCACATATAACTGATCATCCCACAAAAAAATGTATAAACACATTGTAAATATAAATATAAATATACATTTTTTTCAGGCAATTCACACAGTAAACACGTTCTCCCAGGGGTTTCAGCAACTTTATTAATTTGATAATAAAAAAAAGAGCAGGAACATTACAACAAAAACATTGTTAACATCATATTCAAGCCAAACAGAACACAGCTGATCATGTGTATTGACCATTAATTGATGTCAGTATACTCAATACTGGCAGTGACACTGAGTCACAATCTGAAATAGACCTGAAGTAGATTCAGAATCAGGGGAATATGGTGAAAACTGAGTCCAGATCTTGATGAATGTTAGGGACCAAAAAAAAAAGTCACTACAAAGTACTACCAATCAACTCTAAATTGCCTGAAACGTACTCCTAACAGGTTTTTGGGGGGACGATTTTGGCCTCCACACTTAGTGATTTTTTTGGATTTAACTTTCATTTCGGTAGTGACAAACTTTCGTTTCGGTAGTGACACAATGGTGACATTTTTTTTTACTAAGTCCAGAGCTCGATGAATGTTAGGGACCAAAAAAGTCACTACAAAGTACTACCAATCAACTCTAAATTGCCTGAAACGTACTCCTAACAGGTTTTTGGGGGGACGATTTTGGCCTCCACACTTAGTGAGCTTTTCGGATTTAACTTTCGTTTCGGTAGTGACAAACTTTCGTTTCGGTAGTGACACAATGGTGAAAAGAAAATGTACAAAGTCCAGAGCTCGATGAATGTTAGGGACCAAAAAAAAAAGTCACTACAAAGTACTACCAATCAACTCTAAATTGCCTGAAACGTACTCCTAACAGGTTTTTGCAGGGACGATTTTGGCCTCCACACTTAGTGATTTTTTCGGATTTAACTTTCGTTTCGGTAGTGACAAACTTTCGTTTCGGTAGTGACACAATCATAGAATCACAATCAGAATCAGAATCAGAATCACTTTCTCATCAAAGTAAGTTTGGAAAATGCAGGCTAAAAGGCAGGCTCTATTAGCTCAAATGTAGATGTTTCAGCAGTTGTGCAGAGACCAGGGTTCAAATCCGGGGTAGAAGAGGTAAGTTACATAGTGCAGCTTTAACTTGGTTTGTATTATTATGTTTTATTATAATTACTTAATTTCATATTACTGTATGCTTATTTTTCTAATTGTTGCTTTCATTTCTCCTTTTCAGTGAAATCCTGCCAACTACATCACATGGCCTGGAGTTGATGCAGAAAGAAGTGTAGCTTGTTGTCTCTTTCAGTTCCTACTTTGACATGGGTATAGTATATGAAGTCATACAATACAATGTCATAAAAAGTTATACAATACTGTAGTAAAAAAAACAGTACTGTAGTTAAGAAAGAATACAATTTCACAAGACTTTGTTCTTGTTAGCCTAAATTGTTCACAGCGTCAGCGCATGTGTTTTTGTATTTAATTAAGTGGTGTTTATTGAAATAAATATATGAAGTGGAAGTGATTGGTTTCTTCATGCCATAAGATAAGCATACTGTGGTATTTTCTCGAACTTAATTCAACTAATCAAAGAGGAGCTGTAGTCATGATTCAGCACTGTTTGAGAAACTAGTTGGAAACTTTATAGGCACCATTTTCTGTATTAAGTCCAAAGTGATGGAAAGTACTAAGTAGGCCTACAAGTGCAATTGTGAGATTTACAGGAGTATTGTCAATACTTCTACTTCTACTCCATTACATCTCAAAGGCAAATATTGTACATTTACTCAGTGGTGGAAGGGTTACTCAAATGTTTAAAAATCTTTCAAAAATAGCAGATCTACAAGCTCACAACGTGTCGCAAGTGAATTGCTGAGTAATGGTGTACTGGTCTAATACTCAGTATTTTTCTTGTCAATGCTATGGGCATAACCCATAGCATTGACAAGATAGTGGATACTGGTGCGGCCGTGCAGCATCAGGAAAAGATTCGCTTATTTTGAATTTCTTTCTGTCCAGTTTAGCTACCTTTAGCTAGGACAGAGTTCTTTCAGACCCCACCTTTACCTCTCAGGAAACAGGGGAACGATGTGGTCTGCATGGCAAAAGGTAACCGGAAGGCTTGCCCTTAAACATGCTCGCCACCAGTTTAGGAGCAGACCGTTTGAATTTGCAGATTCAGCTGCTAAACTGAATCTGTCTTGAGAGATTAATATCCATCAAACCCCGGGCTGACTTTGCCATCTTATAGTGGAAAAAGTTGCCTGATAATATCAGACTATATAGTAAGCAGTCCACTCAGTGGAGTGGGCGGGGTCTAGGCTAGTGCTAAAGGTGTGTAGAAGGCTCACAAGGCAAGCCTCTTTTCACCTGGCAGCAATGGATTACACCTGGAGGGCATAATGTGCAGAGGTTCAAGCTATCTCCCTCCAGATCCCTTCCTGTAATGCTCTCTTTGCTAGATTCCCCAAAAAAAGATTGCAGGAAGTCTGCGTCTGGGTCTAGACTTGGTCTAAATGGATTGAAATACATGGTTTCCTTGTCAAGTCTGGTGTTTTATTTTCCTTTTGTAATAGTTGTACAGTACTGTTGATAGGTATTTATATCGTTCTGTTTTGTATTGTATTGTAATTGTTTTGTTCTGCCCCCCCCACTATTTATTGATAAGGGCGTGCAGCTCCTGAGATTTGGCCACTTAAAGGCAGGCATAAGACCTCCCTGTCTTTGGTTAGTGTGTGTGTGTGTGTGTGTGTGTGTGTGTGTGTGTGTGTGTGTGTGTGTGTGTGTGTGTGTGTGTGTGTCGGTGTGTGTGTGTGTGTGTGTGTGTGTGTGTGTGTGTGTGTGTGTGTGTGTGTGTGTGTGTGTGTGTGTGTTTGTGTGCGTGCGTGCGCGCGTGTGTGTGTGTGTGTGTGTGTGCGTTTTTTCTTTGGATTTACAATGCTTTCAGTTAATTACACATTAATTACACCATAGCAAGACCACACAGTAAAATCTCCAGTGTTAATTTAACTCTGAGAGTATACAAATGTGAAATTAACACTCTCTGAATACCAGGTATGTTTGACAAGATATATTATACTATACAAGAGTGCAGGGGAGAGTTTCTAGAGTTTCTCTGTGTTCTTTCTTACTTCAATCTTAGTCTCTCTCTCTCTCTCTCTCTCTCTCTCTCTCTCTCTCTCTCTCTCTCTCCCCCTCTCTCTCTCTCTCTCTCTCTCTCTCACACACCCACCCACCCAACCCCCCCCCCCCCCCCCCCCCCCACACACACACACACACACACACACACACACACACACACACACACACGAACAGTGGCGCCAGCCAGCAAATCCCCCTCTCACACCCCCCCACTCACTGACCTCCAATTATGTCATGCGAAAAAGCTGTGTCCCATTGAAAAGCTCTCTTAATCAAAACCAATTAATTCCGCTCTTTTCCCTTATTATCCTCAGAAAGGAACGCGTCTTTCCATTAAGACTGTTAACTCCAGCCGTGGCCCTTTCAGATCCACTGGGCTGAGGGAGCGAAATAATAGATCACACAATTAATCAATTAGTCGTTAGGAACTTAATTGTTCTTAATGAAGACAATAACCATGGAGTTGTAGTGAGTTAGAGGTTCTCTCTGAATCATTTGTCTTTGCTTTAGTGGGTATTCAGCTGGTCAGCAACCTGTGGCTTTGAGTTCTGCTACCTTTCTTTCTCATGTGAGGCAATTGTGTTCTGGTTAGTCTACTTATTGAATAGATGATGACTGCAGACCTTTATTCAACATCTAAGTCATTCTATAATAATTTAGCAGCTTTTCACTTTTTGAAATGATTTGAGTAATAATCCTGACATTTTTGAGAAGGCCTTGAGATACTAATCTCCAATGTCCCTGGGTGCCAGGTCTGTAGGATTAACTCCTGTTCCTGTCTCTTACCACCAGCTGTAAGAGAACACACCAAGCCATTGCATGCCATATTTTCATCCATGGTTGAAGGCAAAGTAGCATGTGGACAAGATTGATTTTCTCAACAATCCAGATGTCCGAACTAGATTAGGTTTTGTTTTGGAAGAACACATATGTAATAGTGCGCCAGAAATGTTGTTCCAGTCAACAGTTGAGCAGTTGAACCAATGGCAGTAGTAATTCATGCCCCTAACTTACACACATGGTTTTGCTTTGGTATTATTCAATATTTGAAGAGATTAGAAATATGTCTTTTAAATGTTCAGTCAGTTTATCAGCAAAATAGTATGTTTCTATAAAAAAGTATGTTGGTCTAACTCTAGTATGACTTATTCTCAAAACAAAAGGAGATTTTGCACAGTAGAGCAAAACTTCTCAACAAAACATTTTTCCCCTGTTGATCTGCTGCTCTTTTTCCCATGCTTTTTCTTTGTACCTCTTACTCCGACTCAACGCATGCCTACCCCGGCCCCTGGCTGTGGCCAGGGACCCATCCTAGTACTGGCCGAGCTGTGCCAAGCTGTACAGCAGCAGTCACAAAATGTATTTTTAGGCCCGGCCCAGCTCAGCTCAGCCTGGCCCAGTCCAGCTCGGGCACTAATCCCCAGGCTGTCAGGGGACCCTGCTCTGAACTCATCCTGCAACGCAGGAAAATGCTCTAATTGGGGGATTTTCTACATCATTAATTCTGATGAGCAGCCATTCTGCCCCTCCTCTCTCTGCCTCTCACACTCCTATTTCTCTCTCCACTGCTACTCTACATCCTTTCTTCTCTCGCTCTCTCTTCCTCTCCCACACTTTTCCTTATTAATCCCTCTCATCTCTGTTTTCCCCCTCTCCCATTTTCATCTCCTCACTCTCTCATCTTACTTACATGTTATGTCTTACTTTCTCTCTCATTACTTTCATCGTTCGTCGTTCTTCCTCCCATCGTCTGTAGCCAATGAAAGTGTATTTTTCTCTTTCATCTTATCTAACACACTGTGCTATTTGTTACTAGTAATTCTACCATCATGTTGCACCATCTTTCCACACAGCATGTGTAGAAAAAAAACAATCATGACTACAATGCCTCCCTGTTAGATTCTCTGCTCTACCCATATGGCCCCATGTAGTGCGGTCCATCCAGGCCTCCATCTGTCCAAGAAAGTGGTTCACATGCTGAGGAGACCAGCTAGCACAGCGGCACCACCGGCCTTTCTGTGAACATGTGCTGCAGCGGCCGTGCCTGCCTGCCTGCCTGGGGGCAATTAAGGAGCTGGGCCCTGTGGTCAGAGGCCCCCCTGGGAAGCCCTGATTGATTGGAGTCTCATCTTCCTAACAGGCTGGCACCCTGCCACCAGCCATGGAACTGGGAGAGAGGAAAGGGAGGGGTAGAGTGCGAGAAAGAGTGCTTACATCAAGGCCAGAAAGAAATGGGGAACTAGCGAGAAAAGTGTCCCTGCCCATGTATGTCAGATGACAACGATTCAGTCAGGACTGCAAACTCAGTCCCTATTTTCCGTTGCAGTCTAAAAACTCATCACTTCAGACTCCACCTCACCTCCTAGCACTCACCTCATCCTTTAGCTCTATTCTTTTCTTCTATCCCTTCTTCTTGCATATCTTTTGATAGATGCTTATATATGTTGGTCCATGTTCACATATATTTTGTTATAGATAGACATTATTTTTGCTTGACCACAAACGCTAGAATGATATTTAGATAGCATGTTGTCATAGACAGATGCTACGTTCATTCTTTACCTGGTACCCCAGTTTCCTTGAGGCACTAAGTTGTTGTCTCTGCACTCTACTTATGTGACCATTTACCGTGTCATTTGTTGACTATGGTTCATGCTCTTGCACTTGTAAGTCACTCTAGATAAGAGCACCCGCTAAATGCCTATCTATAATAATAGTACATTCTATAATGTACTCTGTAAAATCCTTACAGGTCCATTTGTACTACACTCTCTGAGTTGCGAATGGATAAATTAACACTGTGGATTTGACTGCGTAGTAACCTTGTGTTTCATTTTATTCGTTGGGTTAAAAACTATTCTGCAGGAATGAGTGTGGAGGCCACGGAGGAAAATCCAGTGTTAATTTAACTCTGAAAGTATAAAACTTGATGCTGTCAGAGTTAAATTAATACTCAGGATTTTATTGTGCAAAATGTTAAATGTGGAAGGTAGTAAGGAGGATAAGGAGATAATTCTTCTATTAAACTAGATGTGTTTATTTTCAGTATTCATTTTTCCAGAATGTGGGCATCATGGTTCTGATAACAATTTTGATAAAAGTAAACAATGGCAGAACTAGGACATAATAAACAAAATGGCTGTACAGGAAAAATAAAACAAAGTGAATCCTGTACAATTCACATTTAAAATAAAAAATGCTTCAAGTGCATTTCTGCCCATTATCTATAACCTTTGGCTTATTCTTGGTCCAAAATCACATTTATAAACAACACCTTTGTGCAGCATTATTATTTGTACAGTTTGAGGTCCTTCAGGGTTTAATTTAAAAACGTTGTTGAGCGCATATAACTAAATAACAGGAGCTAAGAGTGAACCTTTGCATGATATTCAAATGAAACAGTAGAATGACATTGACAGTACAGAGAAAAAATAATTTCCTTTCCTCAAAAATAAAATAAAAAAGAATGCTGGAATTGCACTTTTTTGATGAAGGAATCCACCTCCATGGTTAATCAAATGGATTGCAGTATACCATCCTGTTTGAACACATTCAATTCTAATCTATCAGCAGATGCTGTGTATTGATAAGATGTATTGATGAAAACGTTTGTCTGACTCTCCTTTTCAATATCAAAAGAGGGTTATTGTTACTTTTCTTTATAGTTGACACTCCTACTTAGAACTTAACAACAGACTCCACAACAGACCCTAAATTGCCAACACTGTGCCACAGACGACCTGACAGCCCATGTCTCCTTGCTTTTGACACAGAGTGGAAAAAGGCATCTGCAACAAAGATGGTTACAAGGGCCTATTTAGTGCAGCCTGTGACCGTTTCCCCTCTTTAAACTTTAGACAAAGAGGACAGGCTTGGATCAATTGTGCTGAACAAAGACTAAACTATAGGGGGTGACACATTAGACAGGACTCCTTCTGCTGCCCTGCACGTAACCACAGCTACCCAACACTGAGCTGCTAGCAGGTCTTCTACTCTCACAGTCGCTGAAGCAAAAAGAAAAAAGTAACTTCACTCACTAGCCTCTTTCTTCCTGTCCCTACAATTCCATGTGACAAAAGTAAGTCCCTGGTAATGAAGCCCTGTTCAATACCGGCTACTTGTCATACATTGTATAAAATATAAGCATCTCATCATGAACAGTCCATTGGTTTATACAATGGAGTAAAGATTGTCTTTTATCAAAATTATGCTGGTGAATTCAGCCATATTCCAGTTGTGTGTTCACAGTCAAACCCATGATAGGCAGCAACCAGGCTTACTGGTCCTCAGCTAAGAACTTAAATCAGGATGAATTCTAAAGTAACAGCTCATCTGTCTGTGAAGTAGAGAATGGGTACTGTAGCCCATTCTACAATTATGTATGAAAACAGGAGATTATGAGCAAGTATATGATAATTATAGATCAACAGATAAGCAAGATTGCATTTACTCAGAGACGGACTTCATCCCTCATTTAAAAAGCTGCTGTCATGTGAAAGTAAGATCAGCCCCTCATCACAAAATACTTGGAGCTACTGATTAGCTGACCCATGAAAGTGGGACAATTGGATTAATTAGTAAGATCGCAAACTTAAGGAAGAAAATTGAATGACTGAACACTTAAATGTGTGATCATCATTGGGTGATAGAGAAAGAAAAAACTATTACAACAACAATACTTAAAATAAGATTTCACTTTAAAACATGATTTCGTTTTTTTTACAGAAGTCAGCATAGCATTCAAATTTTTAAATTGCAAACAAAAAAATTACTTCTTCAAAAGTAAAATAATAGGAACAGAAAACAAAACTAGATCAAAAGGAATGCTTGTTTTAGGGTATTGTGATATTGCGATAATTTGAAGTTTGATATGAAAAATCTGTGGCCATCAATGGAACACAGGAGTTTATACCTTATATATGTGTGTGTTTTGATAGCAGCCAAGGCATCAATAAATATCTTTTGACCACAAGATTGCTAATTAGCACAAACACCATTAGGAATTTAACCAGGCTGTTGACTCAATCTGTTAACTTGCTGTCTTCAGTGAAAAGGTATTTGTAGAAAAACAAAACATGTATCCTTTCTCCAGTGTTCTCCAGGTTTGTTTAACCTCCATTTCCTTTATGTGCTGTAGAATAGGGACTTGTTGCATTTGCAGGAATCATCTACGTCATCCGATAGAATGAGAATGCAACACAACTTGAACATCTCCCTTTGTCATTGTTTCTCACACGGGTGGCCAGGATGGTAGTCACATAGGGTGCCATGTCTTGTCCATAGACTGAAGGTGTTCCTTGGCTTTCATCCTCAGTACAGCAATACTGGAGCTGCGTTGGTCCACATCCTCCAAAGGGTATTTCTCAGGAAAAGGAGCTGAACACTGGTATGGAGGAGGAGCCATACTCTGCATCCCCTGGGTCATGGAGGGATGAGGGTGAGGATGAGGATGAGAATGAGGATGAGGAGGATGGGTAGGATGAGGAGAGGAGGTTAGGAAGCTGTGGCTGGGGTAGCTGGGCTGGAGGCCCTGGGCTGGTCCCATGAAGCCAGGGATACTGTGGACTGGCGTAGCACTGGACAGAGGAGACGTCAGCCAGGGATCCAGAGGAAGGGAGTTGGTCATTGGTCCTACATTAGTGTGCACAGGTGGTGGCCGGTTGAAGGAAAGCATTGGGGAGTCATGGAGCTTCATGCTACTGGCATCCATCTTCTCTTGGCGACGCCATTTAGCTCTGCGGTTCTGGAACCACACCTAGATAATAAAACAAATAAGTTAATTATTAGCGGTGAGCTTGTCATTTTGTTCCCCTGAAAGGGCCTGTCCTATTTCAAAGCTGTGCCCTCCCACTACTTTACTATGCATCACAAGGTTTGCTATCGTAATTGTCTTGAATAATCTCACAGCCTGAATAGTGAGAAAACCAGGCCGGTGGCTTGGAATCTGTTGTCCTTGAGGGTATGCAATAATCTGGAAAATTAATACATTCACTTAACCTTATGTAAACTGTGAAATAGCATGATCATTGGCCTTTCCTGCCAAAAGACAGTAGGATATCACAGAATAAGGAGAACTTCTGCTCCAGCCTGCCCATTGCTGATAGCAATCAGATTAACGCTAGCTTCTTAAGAGCTGTGGACAAACTATTAGCATAGTCATCACAAGTGAAGCAGAAAGAGAAAAATATGAATGGTCGTAGAGTGCTACAGTTTGTATTCCTAAAACCCGGAAGTGAGTTTGCAATGGGTTCCCCCACCAAACGCTTTTTCGAAGTATTTCCAAACTAAGGTCTGTGGTTAACATAAACAGAGGCTTGTATTGTTCACACACACAAATGAATAACTCGATCACGATTTTTTTGTTTTTTTTTGTTTAATTTAACCTTTTTGTTGTTGCCAATTAACGTTGATTTCCCCCCTTTTTTTCCTCCCAATTCCTCCCACTGCTTGCCACTGCTGTTATCAGCCTGATCGCCAGAGAATTAGTATACATTGCACGGATTTGTGCACGTCATTCCGTGCATAGTCGCCTAGAAACCCCCAAATTCCGTGCATATGTACGGGGAGTCCCACGGTGGGCGTAACCAGTCGCAACCCGGAAAAACCAGGAAGTAGAGCAGTCCCCACAACAAAATTTACGATTCTGTGCCTATCGGTACGTAACTCAAACGGCGCTGAGTAGGCTCAAGGGAATGTCGCAATCTTCAGGACGGCAACTCGCTCGCTTTAGCTCGCTCGGTGGTCCTTCACACGGCGACAATTCCCTTGAGACTGCGCGCCTCCGAAATGGTTTAGTCACAATGGGGGAGATGCGAGGCGGCTATGCACGGAATTTGTGGTTTTCCAGTAGTCTATGCACGGATTTTGAGAAACGTTGAAAAACGTTCAATGAGAACGTTTCCTCTGGCGATCGGGTTGGCTGTTATACCCCACTGGCTCACCTGTCAGTGAGAAACCCCCACCGGGAGGACTTAGCACCTCCGTCCTGCTCCTCCCGTTCAACATTCCCTGTTGACAGGTGCCACCCCAGTCCGGAGGAGTACGTGCAGTGAATGATCGCCCACCCCACCCGGCTTCCCTCCCCTGAACACATGCCAATTGGGTTGGCATACGAAAATACATCATCCCTGTGGCTCTCTATTCAGAGTCCAACAGAGAATACAATAAAGGCTTAGGCTCACATGAGGAAATGGCTTCTGATGCCAAGGTCTAGCCTACCTGAACCCGGACCTCCGGGAGGTTAACCTTCATAGCTAACTCTTCGCGGCTATACACGTCGGGGTAGTGGGACTTCTCAAAGGCACGCTCCAGCTCATGAAGCTGGTAGGTGGTGAAGGTGGTTCGGTTGCGTCTGTGCTTCTTCTTCGGCTGATCGTCCTTGCATGGCTCTGGGGACTTGCCTTCATCGCTGTCTATACTCTTTGTCAGTTCACTTAGGTCCCCATCACACTTGTTTGTGAATAGGCCCACTTCTGTCCAACATACAAGGAGGGAAAGAGAGAGAGAGAGATCAATCAATGTATTGTGTCCATTTGGCTTTTTGCTTTTTGTCCTGAACTTATTGTTGTATGGCTAGATGACATCTGTGAGAAAACACACATTTTAGAACATAAACAAAAGGCAGCACAAAAGTGAAATGAACTCTTGCATTGACCTACAGTAATGTAACGACCACTTTCCAGTAGAGCACACATTTGTTTGACACCTGCAACAATAGACTCCTGTAAGGTCACTGAAGCAAGCAGTCCCCTCCAATTTAATCTGAAGCTTGAAAACACCCCTACTCTCACTTTGAGCGGTTGTTAATATCATTTTGCAACTGCAAATACAGTATAAGCAGTCCTCAGAAAGAGGACCTCAGGGAGATGGTTTGTGTTACTCAAACTGTAAATTACATTACATACTTTACCTAGATGTAGTGAGTATTAAAAGCAATACCATACTCTGATAATATGTCCTTAGTATAGTTTTATTCAATATGATTATTATTCATTCAATGCCTATAATATATTAACCTTTTCTTGCTAGTGTATTATGTTTTTCTGAACATTTATTGTAGCACACACTGTGACGGGCCATATTGTGCTCCGGCCTTGAAGGGTTTCACGGCAGGCTTATATACTTTAAATCCTTGAAGGCACAGGTGCAACCTGATAATTCCTCCTTGCCTTCCTCGTATTCCTAATCTACCTATAGGCTAACAAGCTAATGTATGTGAGTATTACTTGAAGCTGCAAAGAAATAGGCCTACAGAAAACCTTTGGGAAAGTCCTTAACACTGTCAGACCGTTGGGTGAATTAGCCTTTGCCTAACTAGCAAGTAATTTAATTAATTTAAGTACAAAGATGATGATTAGATCACACCAGTATGTGTCTCTGTCATGATCAGACTCAATTAGTGCAAATGACATGGTGTCAGGCTCTCAGACACAGAAAGGCAAGCTAAACTTACTATGAAATATACTCCCATGTGATTATATAAGGTTCCTGGCAAATTACACTCATCTGGCATCTGATATACTTTTTGAGGATTACATAAAGTATTGGAAACTACAGTTTGGCCAAGTTTTGACCATGACTTTGGATTTCATAACTTTTATATGGGTGAGGCAGTGAAGGATACAATGCTACGTCAAGAGACGTCTCACCAGCATTTAAAATAGAAAACATTTAGGAATGAACGTTACTTAGTTATTCTAATGTATTATATCATTTATTATTATAAATCATTTTAGGCCATTTGACCTCATACAGAGGGTATGTCGACTCATTGGGATCCAAACTTTGACAAGGGTTGTCAACACATGATGCCATTGCCAAGGACTCCAATATTTCATGTTCGACTCATTGCTTCAGTGAAACTGGGGACAGAGTGTGTCCATGCGTCCATGTGTGCACATGGAGGAGAAGGAGGGGTGCAAGTCTTTCAATTACCAAACATGAGCAGAAGCTAGGGCAGAGGAGGATTTTGGGGGTTCATTTATCTACCTCTCATTAAGCAACTATGACAAAGCCTAGGCTTTCACAATGGCAGAGGTCAGGCCCGGTTCAGTGACCAGCTCTCTGCCTGTCAGCCCGTCACATCCACCGATCTGAAGGCTGCCACTGTTCACTGGCCAGCACCGGTTCTCAATACGGGGGAAGTGGGGTGGGGTGTAGGGGACATGAGTGACGCCATGCGCAAGGTAGTGTCCATTCAGGGAGAACAGGCCTGACTTAACAGCATAGACATCTACAAAAGAGAAATGACGTATGTGGTGATTTATGTTGACTCAACACAACATGCTTCTTGGATGCAGTGACTGGATCCTGAATGACTTTTTTTGCCAATAAGTGTGTAAATAAGGGATTGTTACAGGGCTTTTTCTAACTACAGATTACACAATTAGAATTAGATATGGAGAATGGAATGGAATGGAAGAATGATAACAGTTATAACACCACAATAAATCTAAGTTGCAGTGAAGAGAATACAAGGATATGGGATTGGGACTGAGGACATAACCCCCCATGCACATCTTGTTCTATGATTTATCTCTCAATCTCAGCCAACAGTTCATAGTAAACTGATGTTTAACCACATGAACGTCCTTATTCTGGGCAGTTCAGAATTGGCAAACATTCGGTGAAAATAGCAGATCTACAAGTACAACAGGCTTGTTCAAGGGCTTGCAGATTGACTATTGTCAGCAAAGAGATTTTGTGTGGAGGGACACAATGAGGGGGACCAAGGATAGACTCCTGGTGGACAAAGTATATAGGAGTTAAGTGGTTATTAAGGCTCTAATCATGGAAACAGTATAGCCTATTGTATTTTCTGCAGACTGCTGCAGACCGGTGATAGAAATATGTTATGATTAAGGTGTGCACCATCTTAAAAGCTCCAAACTAACCACTTCATTCAGTATCAGCATCATTTACTGCCTTTGAAGTTGAGAATGTAAGATAATGACTGGACCCTGAGGAAGACTATTGTCGAAACGTTGGTTTCCTGTACCTTTTAATAAAGTTTTGCATCATGGCTAAGAGTTGTGCGGCCTCATCCTTCTCAACATTATTACCTGCCGTGGTCAGCACCTCATCAACACAGGTGTGCGCTCCCTCCTTTGTGTTTGCCCAAGAATTTAAGATAAGAAATGTTATGAAAGGTTATATAATAACCACGCCTGTGAGATCTGCATGCACCGTAACGTCTTTTTTGAGGGGCAAACGAGTGATGCCATGTGTTAATGTCACATGCACCTGGATGGATTCACGGTTAGTGATCAAGTATTTATTCATTACTAACACCACTGAGAGTCTGGCCGATGACATACCATGATATGGTGGCTGCTGCTCTGAGCTGCCGTCTCTCAAAGAGGAAAGGTGGCCACCATACGAGGCGTTAGATGAGGGCTCCTGCTGCTTTCCAGGCTCTCCCAGGCTGTCCATGCCCACGCCCACCTTGTGGGGCCGCGGATCGTCCGGCGAACTGAGCAGGGGTTCCTGGTCTTTACTGAAACCCAGAATGACATCAATGCTGTGGACGCGGCCCCCTGAAGCTGCCCCCCCACCTTTCCCCAATTCGTGGAAGTTGCTGGGCGAGAGGCAGCTGTCGTCCACCATGTTCATGGTATCCAGTGATAAATGCATTATGAGCGTCTGGGCACCCTGCAGCCTGTCCTAAAGCAGGGGAAGTGTTCAAGTGAGGGAGAAGGGGTACAAGAGGAGGTCAGAGAACTTTGTAGATGGCAATCTGATGATTCCTCTGTAAACTACATGCTGTACAGTGTGTTCAGCACATAGTTGTCATTGTCCCAAGGTGGGACAATGTTGGGTCTCTGCTCTACATGTAAAGTGTCTTGAGACAACTTGTTGTTATTTGACTGAATAAAATTGAATTGAATTTATACAGGAACAGAAAATCTCACAGTAGTTTGAGACTTTGTAAATCCAGTCTATACAGGGAAAAATCTCCCCTTTTCAACGACCCAAGACAATGGCAGAAAGAGATAATTACACAATTGATAAGCTATGATGACTATTGATAGACCATTGCTTAGGCTATCATTAAAAACCAACAATTCACATGGCACAGATTGCTGTAAGTATTCTTTATGGTTATCAAACAGTAAGAATAGTCACCTTTCTATATAATTTCAGCATTAAAACATTGCTGGAAAAGTACTGATTTTAAACTCTATATACTGTACTTAGTTGACCGGGGTCCCCTAAGGCCTCTAAACTTGGTACGCTCCTTTTTTCTCTCTACACCAAATTGCTTCACTGAAAATAGGCAACATGATGTGTTGTGAGCTTGTAGATCTGCTATTTTTGCCGAATGTTCACCCCAGAATAGGGATGCTAGGGTTCATAGGGTTATAAACAGCAAAACTTTTTTGGGAGAAGGGATTTTCAGCCCCTGCTAAATGTATATTACTCTCAACAGACATGTTCAATGAAGTAAAACCAGATTAATGAACCAGCTTCTTATTATAATATATAACTAGATAGCATATGGAGAGCAATACATCAAATCAACAAGTTATCTAAGTTTCTCATTAAATATAACCTTGAGTAAGATTTGACTGTAACAGTTAATTGTTTCATATGTACACAGGCCAACAAGAGCAAAACTAAAATGTTGTATAGCTATAATGTATTGTAAAATAATGTTTTACTATTAAATATAAACTAAATATTATCCAAATGAAAAGATGTGCAGCAAAATGTACCACAGAATGTCCAAAAACAACATAATAAACATGGTAGCAATAAGGCCCTGCGATGCTTGACAGGTTGAGTAACTGACATGGGACAAAACTTTATTTAATTTCACATGCAGCATCATGAAGGACGTTTCATTTGCCTTCACTATCATTAACTATTATAAACTAAATAAAGGCAATAAGTAACGGAGCCTACCTCTACAGAATGAATGAGTTGAGCTGTTGAAGTTGCTGATGCCAGTATTCCACCTGTTCCTCTCAGCAGATTGCTCTGTAACTGCTGTTGTACAGTAACCCGTGCACCCGCCCCGATCCTCTATGTGCACCGATTGCACCCGCTCAGACGGCTTTGCTCACCATGCATGTCTCTAAATCATTTCTTGACGCAATGATGGATCAATCTGCATAGAAAGAAACTTTTATATAAGTGCACAATAACCCAGACAAATGCAAACACACTTTGCCAGTATAGGTTCACATGCCACACACACAGAGCGACAGTAGGAAGAAGAGGAAGAAGAAGAAGTAGTGAGTGGGACAGAGAGAGAGGGGGAGAGAGAGAGAGAGAGAGAGAGAGAGAGAGAGAGAGAGAGAGAGAGAGAGAGAGAGAGAGAGAGAGAGAGAGAGAGAGAGACGCAGACAAGACTGGGGAATGGAAGGAAAATGAAGGGATTAGCAGAGGTTTATTAATTGGAATCCTTCCCCTTTAAGAATGATTGGCAGTTGTTTTCTGGTCAAGTAATTGTTTTAAATGTGGGTTTTCACTCACACCCACAGGAGGAGGCCCAGGCTAATGAAGCCTCGACAAAACTTTCTTTCAATTATTTATTGTTTTAGAGACAAAAGCACCACTGAAAGTTTTCACTAATCCCCCCCCATCATTCATGTGAGGACAATACAATCATGAAAAGCAGGAACTATGTGGAGATAGCCACAAGTTAGGACCTAAAGCAGGACCCGACAGGCTGCCTTAATGTTTCAAGTGGCAATATGGTTTATATAAATAAATTACAAAAGACTTTTACAGCTTAATTTTCATAGCCATGAAAAAATATCCCAAAACAAGGTTCAGGTATTGTTTTTAACTTTCCAAGTAATATTTGGAGTTGACTACAACTCAATAAATCTTTAAATTTAGACACATTGGGGTGGGTCACGTTTTGCCATTTCTGGCAGTACCGTTGCAAATGAACTACGTAAAAACTTTGTTCATCTTAATTTCAAAGATCTGAACTTCAACCCTATTCTGGTCACGTCATATAAGGAAAACATTCGGTGAAAATAGCAGCTCTACAATCTCATAATGCGTCGGAACTCGATGTGGTTATGGATCCTTTTAACTTTTAACCTGTAATAACATCACCCGACTCTAGCTTTGACTGTATTTTATTATAGACATTGTCAGTTATGATCCTTGATTTTAATCAGAATCCAATTTAAACAGTATAAACCGTGCAACAGCAGTTTTTGGCAGTTTGGGATAACATCATGCATGTTCACAGTGTTATATGGTGGAGCAGAGTAATGTCAGCTGGGAGCTTACAGTCGGTGAAGGCCATAGACTAAGGTTCATCCTGGCTTAGTGAGGTAAATGACACAGAGATCAAGCATGTCTCTAATTATGCTGAAGCGATTTCCTCTGACCTCAATAAAAATCTAAAGATAAAGTTAAAGAAAGACAGATTGTGTTAAAGACAGCAGGTTGATTCAGTTTTGGTCTTTAAAAAAAATGAACAAAATGTCAGAGGTACTGTAATTTTTACCGGGTTCATTTAATACCGTTATAGTGTTTTTTTTCTCCTTCTGTGATTCTCTCTCTATTTTGTATAGGCCTAAACTGATCTCATGGGTTAGATTATGCAGCTATTCATGGTGAACTATGGTAATGAGGCTGTCAGTCTGCTTGTTTGCCTGTGTATGTCACTCTATCCACAGATTTGTCCACCAGAGGGAGTTGTGGTTCAACTATGCACAAATCTAGTTATTTATTATGTTCAAAATCTACTCCCTATAATTTTCCATTTTCCCTGCAAGACTGTGACACATCTGTCTGTCTGTCTGTCTGTCTATCTGTCTGTGTACACAGTATACATGTATATGCCATCTGACATATGGTGCAAAGGTCCAGGTGTTGATCTGGCAATGCACACCTCTGTGTCATCCTGAGAACAGCATTATTTCACAGAAATTATTTTCTAAATACATTCAGGGTCACATGAGTAAATGTAAGCGCCTCACTACTTGTAATGGTCAGGACACAATCTGGTGTGGCTGCCAAGCAGACAATCCACTGAAGTCAAGTCAAATTTGTGTGTTTAAAATGTTAGAAATGGACCCAAACAACTTACAGGTTCACTTGATAGTTTGGTATTAATATTTTAAAATATACCAACATACAGCAGGTACACAAGCTTTAAAAGACAACATACAATGCAAGCAGGAAAATAAATGATAGACTTTGATAGATGCTAACACCCTGGGCTGTACTACATACTGCAACAAACCAAGGAGACACTATTTCAACAGCTTTCATTTATCAATTGACACACACACACACACACACACACACACACACACACACACACACACACACACACACACACACACACACACACACACACACACACACACACACACACACACACACACACACACACACACACACACACACACACACACACACACACACACACAGGCAAACTCAGGGCCTCAGAGCGGCACGCACATGTGCCTTTTGGGGCCCATTAAAACAGAGCAAAAGATGATCATGAAATAAATATAATGTACTGTACAAACTGTAGTCAATTTTACTTGACTGTAAAATGACTCTCACTGCCAACAGGCTTACAAGGTGATCATAGCGTTAGGGTATCAATATCCTCTCCTGATTTTGTTAATACATTTTTGTACTTCTACTGTTGTTTCGCCATTATCCTAATTGAGTATAAATTGGTTAAGAAGGAACAGTTCAGTTATCAAGCTGCTTAGTTTTATCAGATGACAATTTAAGTCCCCCTGATCCTATTAGAGACAAAAGCAGCTAACGCGTAAATGCGCTGTGTCAGCTTACTGAGGCAGGTGGGGAGGGGTGGGGTAAAAAGAGAGAGAGCAATCAGCAATGGTAAGAAAAGTAGAGAGAGCTAGAGACAGTGATGGGGGAGGGGAGCACACTAAAATCGGTGGTGTTATTTTAACTCTGAGAGTATGGGTACATGTTTACACTTTCAGAGTTAAATGAATACTCAAAGGTTTTTGTGTGGGCGGAATGGCAGGGTGAAATATTGTGAGATGAAGAAAGAATATTCATGTGATCCTCTTCTCACTCTCTCTTTCTCACACACAAGTGTGCACACAAAGGCAGACAGATCACTGCAGTCTCTCTCATGATTTAAATTCCATTAAACACAATTATTGTGTGAATGTTGTGATTTCTAGATGAACTGCTGTATCATGTACATAACATACTGAATAGATAAACTATTGTCCCATCACTGAAATGGTTGAACATATGCACATATACTGTACTGTCCGTGTTGTTGTTGTACTGTGCAAGCACCCCCTCCTGACTAATAATAAATAACTACTCTAAAGGCATGTTTAGGGACAGCTCTATAACTGTGTACTAAGAAATAATTACATGAATAACCTACAATGACGTTGGGCAGGGCAGGGAAGATTTTATTCCATGAGCACTGGTAAACAACTACTTAGATCAGTTAACATGGCTTAAAGTATTCTTCACAATCTTATTGTTACAATACTGGTGGTTGTTACCATAATTTAAGCCTCACTGAATCCCTCAAGAGTAGGTAAACAAAATCAATACTGTACTCTGTGTTTAGGGGACTGTCTATAGTCGGTCAAACGTGACATAATCCTATGTAAACCAGACCTGTTTACCATGACCATATGATAAAGTGCTGAATCTGATTTAACCCATTAAGACCTGAGGCCGATTCTACGAATGCCTTCTAAATCAATAGTTCTCACACTTTCCAGCATGGCATTTATATTGAATTTGACAATTACTATTCTATTATGTTCTATTCAAGGTCACTGGTTTTACCAAAATGGATCTCTAAAGCCGTCTTTAAACAGAGCAGACTGTGCTTATTAGTGGAGCAGAGCTGGGTCTGATTAGCCAGAGAAAAGGTGGGTTAAAGTAAGCCAGGTCTGACCCACCTCACCACATTGGAGAAAAGCTGGAGGCCGACCGGTATTTGTTCCGTCAGTGTTGATTGCTGAAGCCAGATTATTGGCTGTTGGCCAACAGAGCAACATGATCCTATTTTGCTATCAACAACAATATTGGCTTCAAACAGCATTATCCGTGACATACAGTATTTAGTCTGGTCTTTGGTCTGACTCAAGCAGCCACTCTGGCCAGGATGCACTAGTACTACTGTATTTCCACACCAAGCTACTACCGCTTTGTGTAAAAAACAACGATGGCCGAAAAGCAACTACATTGTTTCATGAGGTATTCATGAGGTTCACTGGAGGATTTTAAAGTACTTGATTCTAGTCTCAGTTTGTAGTTGTGTTCCTTTTTCTCCAAATAATTTTAAACTTTTTAAGAGACTTACAGTTGAGTGGGACTGTAGCGATTGTCTTTTGGATTTGAAGAAGTTAAATAAATGTGTCTAAATATTTACAGATGAACAGCACAAAGAAGCACACTTGAAAAAGACCGAGAGGGTCGAAACGTCGTATCATCAGCTGTTTTGTTTGAATAAAACCTGGAGCGCAAAAGTGAGTTGCGAGCCCTATCTTTGTCTCATTATTACTGTTTTTACAGTTTAAAGTTGTTCTGTGCAAATTTCCAAAAAACGACTTTTAGCAGCCTCTGCTGGTCATTACCGTCACTGCAGGCCGTTCGTTTATCCTCTGTTACCCAGAATTCCATTCGTTTTCACCGGAAGACGGAAGTGTTTCAAAAAGCGTTCTTTTAATTGTTTTATACGATCTGTGGATCGTTTCTCTTAGCCAGTGGAGCTTTAGTTACCGTGAGCTGTGTTTTCTTTTTCTGTTTTTTTTCGTTCTTCAAATCATACAATCTCTTAAAATCAGCGTGAGTTTCCTTTTGTTATTAGCGCGGTAGTTCCTGGCCAAACAGGAAACCGGCGCGGTAGTTCCTGGCCAAACAGGAACCCGGTGGATTTCCGCTTCCATTTTCCGGCCAGACGACGTCATTTTCGAGGGAACGTCATGCTCGACAGCGTTCAATAGAAAATATATAAATAAAAGGCTTTCGGGGGTGAAATTCATGGAGTGGGTGTTGTGAAACATTTGCCACTCACAAAAGATATACAATATAACTTTAGTTTTACTGAAAACGTTACCTAGTATTACTTTAAGCTCAGCACCAAAAGAACGGAGGATATTCAGTGTAACGATAGTTCATGTAGACACGGAAGGCAGAATGTTTATAAATTTCATTCATACTCCCCGGACCCCCCCCATTCGCTAACAAGCTATTCAGTTGTACTCCTTTAAGTCTCACGTTCAAACTCTTGTCATTCTCATTCGCTACAAGCTAACTCATTCACGCCCCCATATACCCACAGTGCAACTCTGGCGGTCCATTTAAGCAGCCCCAGTTCTCTGTTCATTCTACGTGCTTAGCTGTCAGTGCCGGTTGTTCAGCTGTCAGTGTCAAAACTCCTCCACCTCCCCGGCCTCCTCCCTGGCATCTGGTGTTGGCAGGATAGTTCTGTAGATGGCGTCGTACTATGGTGATGGTTGTACATTAAGGGTTTAATGTTGGTCATGTTATAACTGTTGTGTTATAACTGTTGTGTGATGTTATAATTGTATTACGCTCTGCTCTGGGGGTTTGTGATTAAAAAGATCTGTGTCAATTTTGCACAGGGAATCTGTATATCACATGAGCAGAGTCACACCGCCAAACTTGATTGCAATATCATTGCATATATGGTAACGGTTACCTTAATAAATGGTAAATGGTTCATAACGGTCTGGTTATTTCTGAGCTGAAGTGTCTAAATGAAGTGCGTTATTTGTTTTTTTAGCACAAAGAAGCAACCATCATTCAATATACACAGTGAAACACAATACATTAAAGTACATCTTTTCAAATAAACAGTATTGTAACACCTGGCATTTAGTACCATAGACCTCAAGGACTGTCTATAAAACAAAATCACCTCTATAATCCTTAAAGTAAGTATGGATTAAGATCGACCAACCTTCAATCTCAACCTCAGTAATAACTAATAATAATATAATAATATCACTCATGGATCTTTTTTAGAGATGCAAGCTAATGTCTCCAAAATACTGCACTACTGCGCTGCTACATTTGTGCTTCTGTCAATAATAATACTGTGGAAGTAACTCTTGGATACTGTAGGTATTCTACCAGCGTCTCCACAGTAAAGTAAAGGACCATCAAGAAGTCCCTTTGAATTTAATAGTCCAATGACCACTGCTTCCAAACAGACTCAGGAATGGACAGGAAGTTACGAGCCCAAACAGGACCAGTGAATGTTCCTTTAACTTTCACTGGTCAATGAAAATAACTTCAAAACTTGTCCTTGGCATCGTTCAATCTGCCAGCACCACATGGCTGTGAAAGTTGAAGATGCATGTCTTCTGTGATCCATAACTTGAATGTATCCAATTCATATGACGGAGCATATTTCAGCTTAAGAGTGTGTTAATACCAAGTCACAATATCAAGTGGTATGAACCACATAATACCAGAACAGCTGATGGGTACAGTTTCCTGGTTCATGTGTCTCTAAAGATGGACTCTCGACACCACTTCATATCCGGCATTTAGTCTCAAGATAAACATCCAGGTCCAATCCTGGTCCCATCCCCACATGCAGGCCCAGGATATGGGCTGAGTTTACCCAGATCACTGGCAATTTTTACCCTCAACTTGTGGAAGGAGGGCCTTCTGCGCGGCTCAGCCTCCCAGCAGTCTCTCATGAGGGTGTAAACACCAGGAGGACAGTCCTCTGGAGCCTCCATACGATATCCCTCCTCCACTCTCTCCTTAACCTCCTTCAAAGACTGGGGTACAAGGATGGATGGAAATGGATATACATGCAAACATACACGAAGACGCATACTGTATGTTGGTATAGAGTCTAGACAGAGTAGACAGTACATAAATATGACCAAACATCTATACTCTTAACTGAACATCTGAACACATTACACAAACACTGTTACATACCAGTTTCATGCCAATTTGGCTAAATAACTCAAATTGTACTTTCCTGTTGGTTTGTGTGAGTGACAGTTCAGGAAGTTCGGAGAGTTCAATAAACTACACAAGAACGTTTTCATGTCCATGCTCACTTAAGTTGCACTTAAAGTGAGCAAGCTAAATCCCTATCATTAGTTCCAATCATCTAATTTAAAAGCTCAAAGAAAAGTTAAACACATCTTCTTTCTGTCTGCTATAATTAATTGGCAAAACAAGCAGGTCTAATGTTAGTTGAGGGTGTTAACAGCAACCACACCAATGTGGTTCTCTAAGTTGCAGTGTGTTTAGGGTGTGGACAGGATAGAACTTGATAGAACTTCATTAAGCCCCCTGGTGGGGATTTTATGGTGTTTTATGTCTTCTCTGACTATTTTGAGTTTCTTCCTGGAGGCTGAAACCTTGAGGGTCAAATGTGCCAATAGAAAAACAGCGCTTTAATGACACAGTCAAATTATACCCTCCCCCTCATTATCATAACACAACAGGTGTGGGCATGAGGAGGAGGAGGGACTAGGACAGGTGGGTGGTGCTAAGGTGGTGGAGGAGGTGCTAAGGTGAGAACCAGGTACATAATTTTAACACTTTCTGTACACTTTTTTGAAAACAATCTTCCTCCTAGTATAACCATAATACCTGATGATCATGTTTTAGGGGGGGGGGGGGGGGGGGGAATCACTGAAAATCACGGCACCAGTCTTTAAGCAATGCTAAAATGCTAATGAAATTTAACTGTGATTATGTATACAATGGGTCAATTTCTGTTGTTTTTAAATGTGCTATACAAATAAGGGTGACTTGACTTACACAGTAAAGTATTAAAACTAAAACTACTAAAGCGTTTAGAAGTAAAAGTACTTACCATTTTTGGGTAGGGTTGTCGACCATAAGAAAAGATCTCCCAGAGGAGAACACCATAGCTCCAGACATCTGACCTTGTTGAGAACTTCTAGATGACAACCACAAAAACAACTGTATTTAGATTTATACCAATCATTGCGTAAACAAATACATGTTTATCTGGCTGACATGGGGGGCCATACGTTTCAGTAAATCCATATTAATAGCATCTAAATATAACATTTTCAGGAAATGAAGAAAACCTTATATTTTTAAAACAAAGCAATACGGACTCATCAAAGCTGTTATTGTGACTTTATGTATTGTCAGATACATACATGTGTCATCAAATCCAGCTAAAGTGGAGTTAGGAGGTTTTGTCCATCATTGATAAGAACAGCTGACAATGGATCTCCAAGCTCACAATGCGTCACAACGTGTGAATTAATGCCCTGATGCTTCATGACACTGCTTATATAGGCCTACAATAATAAGAAGGACTTTATATATTACAATAACTTCTGCAAAGAGGGGTTCACAGAGTTGCATTTTCAGTAGAACTAGTGAGATAAATGAACTAATTTCTTGTCTATATGAATGTGCTACTTTCAACACCATTGTGACTCAGTTCTCTGTAAATACATGCCTGTAACACCTGCATTTGTGGTTGGAAACTTAGCTATCTGTTCTTAACATGTTGACATGATGTATGTATGTGTGAAAGGCGTGTGCCTTATTTGAGCACCGTTGTCTTCACAAAGTGTTAACCACAATGCATTCATCAAATGAGGTAAGACGGTATATATGTTCATTTCCAGGTAACTTGAATGGCTACTTATTTCCTTCTCTAATTTAATAATACAACTTATTTCCTCCTCCACTTTAACACTACAGTCTAGTAACATCATGGCTTCCCTGTCCAAGATTTAGTTATATAGTACAGTAGGTGTGCAGTTTGTGAACAAAAAACCTTAAAGCTGCTCTTATATTAACATTAATAATAATAACAATAATATACGAGGCAGGGGAAAAAACCCTGCCTCGTTAAAGAGTGTTATCTTCTGCTCTGCAGCCAGCAGCTCTGAGCTCTGTGTGCCACACAGGGGAGAGGGGGTGGAGTTAGCTGGTTTGGCTGACAGTTTGACGAACCACTGGAGTTAGTTGATTTTGTCAAAAGCGCTGACATTTCATTGGTTCAATATTTTTTTAACTCACACAAAGATGGAAAGGGTGTTCATCGTTCAATAGCGTTGATTTATGAAAAAAAAAAAAAAAGCTGAAGAATGGAGTTAGCTGGTTTCTGCCCGACAGCGACTGAGGTGGCGTAAAACAGGAAAACTGTGTGCTAACAGCATGAAGCAAAAGAGGGGAAGTCCGCACACCGTTAGCTCCCAGTAGATTCAGGCAACGTTTCGACCACTAAAGGGTCTTCATCAGGTCTGATACATTACATAGAGGATGCCTCCTCTATGTAATGTATCACTAATGTACTACATTAGTTTGTACTACATTAATTTCACTCTGACAGTGTAAAAAATGACCCGTAAAGGTCAAAGTCACCTCTTTTTTCAGGGCTTCGGGGGCAGTCCATTTGACTGGTAACTTGTCACTATCCAAGGCCTTGCAGTCTGCTTTTGTCAGACCAAAGTCACTGACCTTGGCCACAACCTCATCAGAGACCAAGATGTTACGAGCTGCCAAGTCTCTGTGGACCAGTTTCTTAGACTCCAGGTACTCCATTCCCTCACACGCATCCCTGTACATGACAAATAAATATACAGACAAGAGGGATTGGTATTTGATTTATCCTTTTGTTTATTTAACCAAGGTAACTCAGTTAGATCTCTTTTTCAAGTGGACCCTGGAAAATGTTTCAGCAATGCCCTGCTTCACTAGTGAAGTTTACTCAGTTAGACGGAGCACAGCGCAACGGACCAGTGTGTGTGTGTGTGTGTGTGCGTGTGTGTTCGCTGGCGGTCCACGACGCAGCAACGATATGTGTGTCACACACAGACACACACACACACACACACAATTTCTGTTATTTTTAAATAAACACGAATATTCAGAAACTTGAGCCTTGCTGTAGACATTTGAGGAGACTCACAGTGCAAAGCGGAGCAGCTGAGAAGAACTGATAACTGAACGGCCTCTGCTCCTGAGAAAATTAACCAGGTTGCCCTGTACAACAGACAAAACGTGCGCGCGCGCACATACACACACACACACACACACACACACACACACACACACACGATGATTTTTTATTTATTTTAATAAATGCAATGCTCCACTTTACAGTAGCTTACCGCACCAGTATAGAAACACTGTTGTATATGATACAGTACACATCCACCACAGTACCTTGGCCATAAGCTCTGTGACGATATGTAAACCATTGTGAAGGATAACCCCCAACAGACGCACTAGGTTCTTGTGCTGGAGCTTGCTGGAGGAAGAGAATCCACATGCAAAACAGACAAACGTTGACAGGATTAACAGGAGTATTATTTGGGATACCAACAGGGACCATTGGCAAACTACACAGAGGAAAACATTTCAATAATCAATCTGAACAAAAAGGACATTTGGCAAATCTATTATCGGTGATCGATAGGAATATTGGTGTACAAATAGAGGAAGTGTGTTGTGGGCAACATCACTACAGCATGGTGTAACTGTCCCCACATGATTTTGGAGGGGTCCCCAGACGACAGTGAAGTGACAATTTAAGGACTTTTAAGGCCTTTTTAATTCCTCAAAAATAAAAGATAGAAAGAAAAGAAACAGACCATTACTGCACCAAAGTAATCAACAAACTATACTATTAAAAATGGTCAAACATTGGCAAAATTGTCAAAAAATATGAGACGCAAATGTTTTTGAAAATAGACGATCGGCTATTTTCACAATATTTATCTGTGGAACAGAGTCAAACTAAATCGAATGCTTACATTCCAAGTGCTTGTCAGGGTGGGGGGGGGGTCCCCAGTTCAAATATGATTATTTTGGGGGGTCACGGCATGAAAAGGTATCTCCTCTCAAACTCACGTCATGACTGTGGTCTCCTGTAGGAATGCTTGAGCTGTGACATCACATTTGATGTTCTTTACTGCCACCTTCTGGCCCATATACTCTCCTTCATAAACCGCTAAAGGAACAAAAATAGAATTCATATGAACTATGTATTTCACAGTGGGAATGCAACTGTGCTGCGTGTATAATAAAAGTGGCTTCCGCAGGACCATGAACACTTGTGCTTTGAAGAATGAAAGCTCACCGCCAAATTCACCCTCTCCAATGCTCGCTCCCAGTGTGAGCCTCCCGATGTCAAGCAGCCACCCCGCTACAACAGTGATACATGAAGGAAATAGAAACAACATGGTTAGCTGTACCATGTAGAACTCTATTAGCTTGTTGGACTTGACATAGACAGGAGAATAGACACATGAGCAACAGTCAGAATCATAATCATAATCATAATCAGGTTTATTGTCACATCACAGGTTTACAAGGTAAAAAAGTGGGTGAAATTCGTTTTTGTACATCGTTCCCATCGCAACGTTAATTTCCATAGAAAGAAGAGGGGGGGGGGGGGGGGGGGGGGGGGGGCGAAGAAGAGGGGTGGGGGGCAAGTGGGAAGGAGATCAAACAAGAGAACAACAGAAGGCCAAGACAGCAAAGCACGTGGTAGTATTTAAGTCGATGGAATTATGAGTAAGATGATGATGCAATCTTATCATCACTCCCCCATCATGCCCCATCACTATACTATTACAAGTCAACTATTATAGTACATCAACATGTAACATTGATTTATGTTAAAAAGTATTTTTTAGGTTATAAATGATTTCTGTATTACATGTATAACACAAAAACTATAACAACAACAAGCCCTCTCTTCACTCTATAAAACACCCTGTGATCTTCTTTTTTTTTATTGTTAACTCCTAAAAGGAACGGATACTCTTTGCACACACAATGCTTTGTTGTACATCTTAAGACATAAGACATAAGCTTACTTTTAGACAGCTCCAGTTCAGCTGACTTGGTTCCTTGCTTTTCTTTGGGCTTCAAAAGTCTAGTGGCAATAGAACCCTTACACCTCGAATAGAACTGCAAGAAGTGATAGGACTGAGTCAGTGATACAGTATATACATTCACAGACACTGGTAAGCCAACCATTTATAGTAGATGGGAATACCCTCAATCTGGGAAGAACAATAAGCTCACTGGCACTGACACAGCTTGAGCCTCCTCACTTAAGTACCTACCCACTCACAGTGACCAGAATGTACACAGTGATCTGCACAGTGGTTTTGAAGAGGAAGATACGAAGACTTTGTGAGACCAAACCACATGACTCTTCAGGAAGAAAAAAACAACCCAGAAATGAAAATCTACAAATTCCAATTATTATTATTATCCTATCCTATCCTATCCTACTACTATAATTGAAATGGCCACCAATGTACGGCATATGGTGATAACATCAGGGATCTCCATATATAGGCAGAAAAGGGACACGGACAGATGGGTACACCTTGTACTCTGACAAAGCCCCCGACACTATGACACTATGACTCAGACATATCAGTATAGTCACATACTTGAGGTATGACAGGCACACATCACTGGGCATCAATGTACGTAAGAAATTCTGAAGAATCATATGGGTTGATCTTATAACTGACTTCCACTTGTACAGTACGTCTCACATGGTTTTCTTCCTCTTAAAACCCCCTGTGTGGTCACTGTGTGGGGTAGGTACTGCCCTCAACCGCAAAGCATGACAGAAGCTCATGCAGACATTTCAGGGCATCACTGGATGTGAATTTCCTTCCACTTGACAAGTGGCTTCGCAGCCACGAAGCCACTGGCAATAGGCTGTGAAATAGCTACTTTCCCCCAAAAAAGGTGATCTACAAGCTCTTTGCTACTTTTGTGTGACACTGTAGTATGACGAAGTAGGGCATTCATTTACAAAAAAAACTAAAGCAACGACAGCAACAATATACAGTAACATTTATGTAGTATGTAGACACAAAGATAGATCTAAATCTAATATCTAAAATGAAACATATACTGTATGTCCTGCTTTGGAATGTCAGCACATGCACTGTGACACTGATGATGACATACATCATGTTTATATACAGTTGATTGCGCCTTTGATATTCACATTAGACCTGTTCACAATTATTACATAATCGCCTAATAGCAATTATTTTGCATAATCGCAATTATTTTGCATAATTGTTTCCATGTTGCACTTTTTTTCATACATTTTCAAATATTAAAAGAAAAGCAGAACCAGCAGATCTACATGCTTACAACGCGTCATCTATCTCAGCTATTAAAAAATTAAAAAAAAATGTAATCACAATTATTTGTATGACAATTAATCGTCAACTTAAATGTTGTAATCGTGACAGGCCTAATTCACATGGAACGTTCTCCCATCGTTTCCTCTTGGGAGTTTTTAGTCAGCCACAGTGAGTCAGGACTGAATGCGTCTGTTCCTCACAGATAAGCGAAGACTGTTTCTGTCACGGCTATCTTCACAGCACATCACAGCAGCAATAGACTCAACAGTCCCACAGACACGCACAGTTGTAGAATTAAGATTTAAAACAACAAAATGACTGCTGCTTGTGAGTCTTCCCTTTCTTATTTACAGAGACATGGTAATCCTCCTACTAAGGTAAGGCTACTGTACATAGGAGAAATGGTCTGGACAAGAACTTGAATGGATGGAGTGCAAATCTATAACCCCCCCCTCACCCGGTCTGGTGGATGGATGTACCATGCGTAAAAACCCAGGACCCAAACTCTCACCTCTATCATGTCGATTAGATTGTAGAAGAACTGTTTGTTGTCGATGGTCAGCTTGTTGTCCCGATACATCACCCGGTAATGGATGACCTCTCCAGAAACACCGACACACAGAACATAGTCACCTGGGTGGCGGATAGACTCACGCACAAGAAACAGGCCATCTTCCACTGGCTGCAACTTAAACACTGCCTCTGGGCCAGAGATCTTCCCATGGAACCAGCTATCAAGGAAAAGACACAAAGTCATACATCTTCCACTGCCTGCAGCTACCCGCTGTATTGTTGTACATGGCAATAAAACACCTTGAAATACAATTGTACTCTATAGAGGGACAACACAGAATGGGCAATGGAATGAAGGAATCAGAATGAATCAGTCCTTGGAGAAGAATATGCCTATTTGTGACCCTACAATGGAGACCTGGAAGAATAGGCATTACCTAAGTACCAGTTGTTGAGTTACAAAAAACATACACTAGCCAAAGACAAAACAATTCATCACCAGTTATAGACAACACAAAACAGGCAGTGAAAGCTAAGAGGCAACCAAAAAAGGAACAATGGAAAATATTCTGTGAACCCAATATCAACTTATTACATTACAATTCCATATCAGTGTGAAAAGCCAGCCAAATGTAAATGTATTTATTTTATACATGGCGAAAACCTTCAAAATCAGAGTTGTCACTTACCTCTAGCTTTGTCACTACAGTAAAGTGTTAATTGACCCATTTGTAACACATTTGTATACTCTGTGTGTCACAGTGTTTCAATAAATGTGGGTAAGTGAAATGCATGCAACAATAGATGACATACGGCATGAGGCTGAGACTGCGGTCAATGGCCTCTCTCTCTCGCACATTAGCAGAGGTTATGAGTCCTTCCTCTCCTGTGGTGTTGTGTCTTGCCTTGTAGCAACCCTTCCCCTAGAACACAGAAACAAATTAACAAGTGTTAATGGTGGTAATAGTTGTGTAGTAGGCTATTTAATGCACAAATATTGAAGACATTTATTTAATTTTTAATTCATACGTATACTGAAGCTTCTTCAATGCATGAAAAATGAAGGAAGGTAACTACCATTTCTGTCTCTAGAATAGTCAAGATGTCTCCCTTTCTGTAAGACAGTTCCCCAGATTTAGGCTTCTTGTGGTCTCTCTTAGCCACACACTGTGTGCCAGAACACCAGCTATTCTAGAGAAGTGCAAGAGAAAACAGTCACAGTTATATATAGATTTCTAAGTAAGAGCTAATCAAATAGGCCTACAGACATGATTTCACAAAAGGGTTGGTAGCCTAAGTCCATTCCATAACTCCTGTAATCTATCCTCATACATACCATTGGCATTTTCAGGAGTAGCCTGCTATATCACAGCAGAGTGATGGTTAAGGTAAGTAGACACCTGGAAAGATGTAGACAATGAGCAACATGTAGATTTAGATTAGATTAAAAACTTTAAAAAGTGGTGTCAAGAAATGTCATGTCAAAATAAATGCTTTTGTACTTACTTTTACAGAGTATTACTTTTACTTACAGTAAGTAAAACATGTGAATACTTTTTCCACCTCTGACCTGTTGTGGTGCTCAGCCTCAGCACTACGTCCTTGTCTCAGAGCTCTGCATATGCCATATGCATAGACGCGAGGTTAAGAAAGACACATAGGCTACACAAAGACAGCTGCACTGATGATTCACCAGACCTCTCATCTCTTCATAGTGCATTACATGACATCATTCCTCCAATAGAGCTTCACATCCACATGTCATCACAGTAGCGTCGTCCTAAAACTAGAATGATCGCCGCGTCTTTAAATGCCCCCCTTTTCCTATTGTGTACGCATGCTTACCACTTCCTTGTTGTCACTAAAAGAAGACCATTACTAAGAAAACCCAAGACATAATGCACTAACATAAAGTACACCTTGTCCTGAGCAGTGGTGGAAGAAGTACTCACATTTTGTACTTAAGTAAAATACCAATACCACAATGTAGAAATACTATTACAAATAAAAGTCTGGTATTAAAAATGTATACAAGTATTCGCATTAAAATATACTGAAGTACTGGAAGTGAAAGTGCTCATTTGTAATTTCACAAGTTTCCAAAAAGGTTCCATAAAAATGCTTTGAAAATAAATCTACAAGCAGATCTACAAATTTCAAATAGCATAAGTACGTATAGGGCTGAAGTGGTTAATGCATATTTTGTAATAATCGAAATCTACAAAGTAACTAGTAACTAAAGCTTTCAAATAATTGTAGCAGAGTAGAAGTATAAAGTATAGAAAATTGGAAACACTCCAGTAAAGTAAAAAAAGTGCTCAAAAGTGTACTTAAGTACAGTACTTCAGACATATCCTGGCGAATACTCTCACTGGAGGGTCTCACTTTTGTTGTTCTTTTATCTTTTATCATTATAGGCTATAATGTGCACAGCTATACATGTAGGCATACATCATTTGAAATGTTTTAATGTAGGCTACCTTCTTTGGAAATCTGATTGTTAAAGGTAGTCCAAATTATATTTTTGGTTAAGCACTATATTCTTATAGTCATCATTGCTATGGTGTTTTTTTCTTCTCTATGCAGAAGTCTATGCAACACTTATTTTAATAAAAACAGAAAAGAAAAGCACAATCTGAGACAAATTGTGCGGTTTAAAAGTATCCTATTTAATAGTTCCCCTTAATTATAGGCAGCACTACAAAGACATTCAAATAACAGGACAGCAATGTTCACACTTGTTTAACAATACAAAACTGATTGCAACATCCTTTAAATAAAACAAAACGTCTATGTTCATAAAGGAAAACAAACTAAAATAGCACATCGTTTCTCTAATAAACCTTTGTCAAAGATTTGTGCAATTCTCATTCCTCCATCCAACTTTGTGAAGTAAGATCTTTAAAATATTGCATGACAGCATAACAAGTGTTCCCGTCTACTACACCTTCAGTCTTCATAAGATATCTCTACACATCGCAAGGCAAGACTAGTAACCCCCTCGACCATTTCAGTAGATATTCAGTCTGACATTTTTCTCACCATGTCTCCTCTGCTAACCATACTCTTAAAAGAAAAGAAAAAAGATTGCTAGGCATATTCAAATGACAAAAATTATGGCTGCATAAACAGTCATTTTTAAGTGCTTCATTCCCTCAGCATGCTCAACTGTGCAACATAGAACTCTTTCTTCAGACAGAACATTATTCCCCAATGTAAGCCTTTGATTTTTCTGTTGCAATCAAACCTTGCACCAAGCATTATTTTGCGGGTATCCGACAACCTTAATGGCTTTTTGAAAAGCAACTGAGGTTTGATGTACATTAGGTCTTTGGCTGGACCCCAAGTCCTTTCTCTGGCTTCCCTGGGGTTTCCCACCATCCTTGTATGACATAAGAGCAAAATGGCCACCATGTAGATATGGTAAATGCAAAGTAGATTCAAGATGCTGCGGTTATTCTTTCATATTCATTTGCATCGCTCGTGTCATCGAAACCTGGACAATGTGAAATCTTGGAAGGAAATCTGGGCAACATGAGTAGTGGCAAGAAATTAAACATGGGTATTCAAAATAAATGCTTTTGAATGTAAATCAAATCCTTTTTTTAAATAGCCTATGCCTTTTTCCACAACTGAGGAAATGGGTCAATTTAAAATTAATAAATAATTAAAACATTTTCTAACACTTTCTCCAGTATCAAATATTATTTTCAGATTTGCATTGCACCTGCTAGAACTGGCTCATGAAGAGCGTGCATGCACTGTGGTGGTATATTGTCTAGATTTTCACACCACAATCAACCGTTGCACCTTTTTTGCAGGCTGAATGTGGTTTTATTAAATTGTTTCTTGTTACATGGCATGTTGTTCAGATTTTGTGACCCATGTTAAGAGATGGAAGACAAATAATAATTTAGAATAAAGAATAAGAGTAACAATTTATATTGTGGCTGGTTATTGGAATATGTCAGAGGGAAACCCCAAGAGGCGGCAGAGCTCAACACAGCTGAAGGAAGGAGGGAAGACAGGACGTAAGGGGTCTAAAGAAAGACTTTAGGTACACTCATTTCTTTGAGATTAACAGCATCACACCATTACTTGATTATTAATATGTCACTACTGCTTGTATTTTAGGCACAATTAACTGCACGGTGTGTAAATCATAATTCTCTCTAAAGTCTTCTGTAAATAACATAACAAGTAAACCATCATCTCTTTCCAGCTTAGACCTGGAAATAATATTTAAATGTACAATGTCATGCACTTAAGTTTGTATGGTAACTCCTACCATGTGTTAAACAACAATATTGGACTGGCCTGTGCAGCAGTAGGGATTCAAACCTTTCTTCAATGAGAAAAGCTGAAAATAAAGCTAAAAGTGCCGATGGTTAAATTATACTAGAGGCATCAACATCGGATTAATTTCAGTACATACAAAATAGTTGTTAGGTTAACAGTGGCTGGTACACATATTGTTAATGAATGGAGGGGTAGTATGTAGCTAGTGTACACCTGTTCTAGAAATGGAATGACAATCATTATCTCCCTTAGAACCTCTGTGACATGATCTTATGGCCAATGTTTAGCACACTTCTCTGTACATTACATCTTTAACGTTTAGCACAGGAGAAATTATTACGGTAAAATATTCAAGTTCCACTCCGCCCCTCCAACGTTCTTTTTGCTCGCCTGAAGGACAGACACGTAATTCATATCTATATAGCTATGTGTTAAGATTACTTTTAAGATAAGAAAAAGGTTAAAGTTGTGACACTGACCAAATTCACAAGGCGGCCATTTTGATCTTAAATCATACTCACAAATCCTCACCCCCAAAGTATCACATAAGAGCATAATGGCCACCATGTGAAATGATCAATTATACCAGTCTCTACGCTAACAAACACACATCTCCAGAGGCTGAGGTCAAGCCTCCGCTGCTTCCTCCTTCTTGTCCTTTTTGCCCTCGCCTTCCTCCTCGCAGTTGTCGCTGCCATCCCGTCTCCGTTTGCGGTTGCGTGCGCTGGCTTTGGACGCTGGGAGAGAATCCATGCCCAGAACTTTGTGGACTTGGCGGAACGCAAGCAGCCGCAAAGCATGCTGAAACCAGAATGCAAGTCAATAAAAAAAAAAAAAAGAGGTGGTCAAGTTGAATTCCAACAACCTTCTATAAACATGAATTCCTTATTTGGAAACAAGAGCGAGTTACCTGTGCACTAGCGGTAATGTCCTCTCTGGCTTGACCATTCATGCTCTCCAAGGCATCTGTTGGGTCTTTCTCACAGGGGTCCAGCAAACCTGGTCCATCTGAGTGATGAGGGAAGAATAATGAGTTGACTATGACTAATGGAATTATGAAATTCAACAATTTATCAGTTGAAATTCCTCACAAGAACGTGCATGTTTGACAAGCTGATTTGACAGCAGAAAGGGTAAAGATAAGTGTGCTGATTGGATCCCTTGAGATAACCATACTGAAACAATCATTCTTGGAAAAGAAAATAGAAAAGTACATCATAATAATGTACTGTATAATGCACTATATTTTTTTTATCAGGCCCCCCCTCATCCAGGAGAAAAAGACAGAGGGTGATATGTGATAACCCCTAGGGTTGATAACTGCTAAGGGCCTCTACACACTGCCAGATATTTTAAGTGGTCGGGGAGTCATCAGATCGTTAAGCACTTCACACTACACAAGTATTTTTCTTGAAATCGGCTGTCATATATCGTTGTTGTTTTCACACTATACGATTGATCGCAGACAAGGGATCACACACTGCAAGATGTTTCACCAGGATGCGATCCCGACCCAATACATATATTTGTTTTTATTACAATTAATTTTAACTGACGTCTCACGAAAACGTGCAAGGTTCCCGTGATATATGCGCGACACCAAGACAGGACAGGACGCTAATGATTGACATGAAATAATTCTCTATTTCTCTGAATGTGTCTCAGTCTGTCTCTCTCTATATGAAACAAACAAGTCAACCAGGTGCAATTCGGAAGCAGTGTTGCCATGTCCGTTTATAAGCGACTTGTTTTTCTGTAAAGTTGCTTGTCTAAATATTGGTAGTTGCGGGTTGCGTTTTTTTGGCCTTAATTGTTTCTAAAGTGTAGTTGCTTATTTGGGCTTGTTTCCTAATGTTGTTTAAACCAGTGGTTCTCAAACAACTTCTGAAAATATGTTGTGCCATATACCCTCATGCAAGATTTGTGTGGATTTGGAAAATATTGTAGATCGGCTATTTTCAAATATCTAATGTATTTCTACATAGGTTTAAAGTGCTCGTGTGGCCTAGTCGCTTCTTTTGGGCCTGTTTTTATAGATCTGGTTGCTTATTTCTCTCGCAAAATCTGGCAACGCTTGTCAGAAGCATTTCCTCGCTCGTTCACGCCACAGTGATAAAACGTTTTCCAGTCTTGATGATAACGAACCTTTATGTACATGTAGACCTACTCTATAGGCAGGGGTGCACATCAAATATCTTGCAGTGTGTAGGGGTCCTAACCCCACTAGCCCATAATCTGACCTGGAAGTAGAATTCCTGTGGAGATGCACTCCAACACCCTGCGCATGGCCTCTCCAGGGCTGAGTGGACCTGTGGCACTGCTAATCACCTTCTCTACCAGCAGCTCCATTGCCTGAAGGGAGGGAGAAACAAATTAAGATTTAATGGTAGGAGGAAGAAAACTACACCTGGATTCCTCGTCTCTTTCAGTATCTTGCCCTCAATTATCACATGCATTGCCTGAATTCTTGAGTGTGCGTACATTACCTCTCCATTACATATAGACACATCTGAGCATAGATCATTTTAGGTGATATTTTGCTATTGGCCAGGATAATGTGTAAAGGACATGTTTGTATGTGAGAGCTGGTCTCAACCCCATATTGCACACACACACACACACACACACACACACACACACACACACACACACACACACACACACACACACACACACTAAAATAAAGAAATAAATACATTCACACCAGGAATTAATGGCACAATGTTGTACATGAAATAAGAAATACCGGCTTACACCAAACAACTTATCAACTATTTGACTGTCACAGACACGTTTTCCCAATGACAGTTTTTGCTCGAGTCGCGGTGCACTCCCGTTATCTTGATCATTTGGTGGTAGGTAGACTGAGCTGTCTTGAGCCACAGCAAATTTCCAATGGTGCGGCAAGACTCTATGTAAGATGATTAATATTATGTCCAAAATTAAACTCAAAAGTATGTTGAAAACAGAATACTGATTAGTATGTAGCATGTGGCTTCTGCTGTATTCTTGCCAATAGTGACCCTGCAATATCCCCAGTCTTTGCTTAATCTTATAGTCTGTGACAAATTGTCCTGCAGTGTATGGCAGGCTTAAGTTATTAACAGTCTGTTTATTGTTGTTGACATTACAACAAAGAGAATAAGTTAAATATAAGTAGAAGACAACAAAAGTAGTATATAAATAAACAGGCTAACCCACATAATAGTTTATAAAAGTAAAATACAACAAAAATAATATATAAATAGGCTAACCCTGACAAATGGTAGATTACTACCTTTAATTAAGCCTTACCCAGGCTGGCATCTTGCCCCAGGTTGGCACACGTTGGCATAGGTCTCTCAGTACCCTGATGATGATCACACAGGACTGGAGACCATTGGCTCGAGCCTTAAGAAATTCAAACAAGTCACCATCATCAACACTGCATTGGACAAAGTAGACTTCAGACTCACTGAAAATGCTTGTGATAATACAAATCATGGACATAGTGCCTAAGAAAAAGTAGGCTGCATATTATCTGTGGTAATGTCAAATGAAATGTTCCTGTATTGTAAAGAATTTCACTATCCTGGTTATATGACAAAAAACTTTTTTGAAGTAAACAAATCCATGTGTTCCTTAATATTCATTATTAATGCCATATAATGACTGCCTGGTGCATGGCCTATTGCATGATGTCGAGGTAATGGTCAGCAATGTCTTTACCTGAAACCATTTGGCATGTCGCAGTGCAGCAAGATATTCTAGGCATTTCTTCTTGTTCAGGACATCAGGAATCTCCTTCTCAGCCACACCTGACAGAGATAACAGACTAGCTCATGGCTTACTGTTAGACATACAGCAGATGATAGCTAAACTGATCACTGACACAGGTCAATCAATGACATGTTATTGGTGCGATCACTGACCAAGGAAGTGAGTGTGAAAATATTTCAAGCATTTTGTTTAACTTGAGTGATGGTTGGTCGAACGTAAAAAAATTAAAATAAAACATTCCCATGGTTCCCTAAAATCTTTCCTTGATTCCTTTAATGTGGTTTTACTATATAAGAAATGAAGGAAAGCATACGAGCACTGCTTTTCCATTAGGGCCCGACCAATCAGTCAAGCACTATTTTGGATGTACAGTAATGGAGTATCGGTTTTGTAGGAAACACATCCCAAGCTGGTAAAGCACAAGAGCAAAAAGAAAATGTCATTGAACGTCTCACTATTTTAACAACTGACAAAGAGCAAAGCATTCTCCGAGAGGTTAAATCTGTTCACCAAAAAGCAAGCCTTATCACTGACCACTATGGATGATAGGAAAGCAAAGCTTCATTGGTTAAAGAAGCGATGGATTTTTTTAATGCCAGAAAATCTGTTTGATTATATGACCAATTGATTATATGCTCTCAAAAATGTGTTTGTCACCTCAAAATGGTATCACCTCCCCAATCCATCCACCTCAGTTAGTGAGAATTGTCATGAAAATGGCATCCCTCCCTCCCAAATCCATCCACTTCAGTTAATGAGAATTGTCATGTGATAATACTTCACAATTCTAGGGGCTTTCCACACTTCCATGCTGACTAGCACTGTATCAAGAACAGAAAACATTAGATTTATTACAGGGGAAATACTGTACATTAAAGCAGGCTGGATTGCAAAGTCTACTCTACCATACCACTTAGAACCAATCTAGAGTAGGGAGAATTGAACATATTCATACAGTGGCCATTTCACCATAGTGTCATACTGGGTGCAGGGTATTATTCTAGTATCTCATTCAGCATAAGCAAAATGACCGTGTGAATATGGTCAATTGATGTGGGAACAGTTCTGACCCTCTGATCACTGTACAATAGAAGGTCATAGTCATACCTACTCTGAAGAGCTTTAACAAATAGGTGAGTGTTTTCATTTTATTTATTCATTTCACCATTCTTAGTGGTATGTATACGAGTGTGGACTTCAGAATAGCCAATGGATTGCCTAGGTCTGCTGATACAGGAGTTGGGGGGCACTGATCAACAAACCCAAACAAAAAAAGAAAGGCCACAGAAAACATTTATTTAATGTTTTCTAAATGGGGAGAAAAACAAAATTTACATGCTGAACGGCATCTTTATTGTAGTAGGTGAAGGAGTGTTTATATCACAATGATCTGGCACTGCAATGCAGGGGGCGAGTAACAATAAAGGTGTTACTAATCTCATTATTTCAGTAGAGACCATTGCGAGGAAATAGAATGACACTCCAACACCTTATCAATACTGATAATGCCATTTAACATTGCAGGGATGAGAGATAAGGGAGTGGGAAGTTGTGGACCTCCTATGATCATTATCAACAAAACATATCTCATGAAGAGTGCAATAGGAAATCTTAAAAACTACTATTCGTATCAATGCTGTGATGCAGTCTCATCCCTGGGCATTATCTGAACATCACTCCTTAAATCACTTCCATTGTCCATTTTCATTCGAATTTCCAAAAGGTTTAACAGAGTGTGTATTCATAGAAAAACACACACCCTTACAGGCACAGAAAGGTCGGAGAGCCCGGCTTTAGATTCCCATGTTGGAGAAAAACAAAGAATCTGTTTGGCACTAGTATAACTGCAAACAATGGGGAAATAAAAAGCAATGGGACAAATGAATGGGTGAGTCAAATCTTTTTGGTTTTAAAGTGGGAAGGGGATAAAGAAAAATATATATGAACACCGTTTTTGTTGTTTTAGTTAGAAAGATTATATTGTGTATGGGCTTGGTTAAAAGTCCCATTTCTAGTTTGGCCTCATTTAGGGTATTTTCAGCCTAAAATATAGGCTAGTAGTGGGAGGGATTTATAGTGTAAAACACACAATGCTAATGCCTAATTTATACTCTGTTGTACAACGGTGCCTCACACCGACCAGAGCAGATCTACAAGCTCGCAACACACCTTGATGCATTGTGAGAACTTGTAGATCGGCCATTTTTGGCACAGGACACCCTCGTACGACGAAGTATAAATCAGGCTTAACATTAAAGTCACCTTGGTACTAAAAGCTTTGGCTTCTCTAACCTTTCTCAGCCGCTTTTCCTCCTGCCTGCTTGTCCTTCTCAGTGGCAGGGTCCTCCCTCATCAGCGGCGAGGTGAGGGAAATCGTCACCTGCATTTTGGGCTCCTTGCTTGAAAATATCACGATGTTGGCCTCCTCTGGGTGAGCCTGCACCTCATACTGATCTTCAGAAAATGTCTGCCGGTTGAAAGGACACTGGGGATTACTCTCTACAGAGGAGTTAGGGGATGCAGGGGACAGTCTCTTTGTGAATATAAGAAATTGGCAAAAGGGCCAGCTTTGGTGGGGGGATGGGGCAAAACCCAGGCAAATATAGCTTTTCAAATAACTACTGGGATTTGAGACCCCTTATTTAAAATGGTGAGCAATGTTGATAATTGTATTTCTCAAGTTTGGGTACAAATAATGTTTTCTATGAGATGTGCTAAACATGGGAAACATGTTTTTCTTTCTGAAAAAGAAATTCCCCAGTCTCACTCTGTAGGATTTGGGTGTCATAACCAGGCAGTGGATCTAAAGATCAGTTAAAAGCACTTGTGATGAAACACTCATTACAACTACAGCAAGTAGTAGGAGGAAGAGATTAATTATAAAACACATCCCAATTAGCAGTCTTCATAAAGGCTTCATTATACATCCACTATAGGTCCTCTCTCTTCTTTACATGTCTCCTGAACAGCCTTAAAAAAGGAAATACCAGTCAATTTAAAACTCCACACGTCATTCCTGTGGCCTAAGACAGTTCATCTGCTTGAATCGAGAACTCCAAGACTCCTATTATGCCATTTAGATTTAAGACAAAGCAGTCAGCAAATGTAGTAAATGGGAACGTGTCTTTGAGGACATAAAGAATGTCTGTTTGCACTTCCAATCAAATTATTTTAGAATATAGTAGCACTAGAGCAAATAGCTCATAACAAGAAAATGTAAAGATATCCTAAGATAATTGCTCAGACACTTACTCCAAGTTGCAGGAGCAAGGAGCAGGACTAGGTATCTTTGGACACTGTAATGAATGCTAACTGATGCAAACTTGAACTGTTGTAGGGCACAGAAGAAAATCCATTTGCATTCTCAAATTCAGTCATATGCATTTCAAAAGCTACGGGTATAAAGCATGAAGTGATATTCAGTGAGACTGATTTTATTGTCCTGGCTGCTAAAAGACTATAATATAGTATTTAACTCTTTGACTGCCAATGACGAGAAATCTCGTCATATTTTGCCAAGGCTCACACCGCCAATGACGAGATTTTGTGTTTTCAGTGGTTTACGAAAGAGGGCGCTGTTCCGCAGCCTGTAAATGATCCCAGGATCACCGAAGAAGAGTACACGCAGAAATCACGTGATCACAACAAAATTAAGCTCAGTATTATAGGATTTATAGCTGGTTTCGTTCAGTATTATAGGATTTATACAAATCCATTTTACTCTGTTTTCTGTTGCTTTTAGGCGAAAACAAACTACATTGAACTGCCCATAACTATGGAAAGGATTATCGCGACCGTGTGGCCGGCGATCACGGAAAATATTCCATGATTTTTCAAACGCTTGGAATCGCTGGCAGTGGCTTGACACTTTTCTGAAAAACGCTGGCAGTTAAAAGAGTTAAGCAGCCAAGACAATAAAATTAATTCATATTATGAATACACAGTGGTGCTTGAAAGTTTGTGAAGCCTTTGAGAATCTTCCACATTTCTTCTTGGATATCAGCTAAATCATCAGAGTTTTGCACAAGTCCTAAAGGCAGATAAAGAGAGCTCAATTAAATAAATCACTGCTATATACAACTGTATCACTGCTAAATCATGACATTCAATTAATAAAGCACTTTTTTGCCTGTTACACTCTGGTACAATTATGCACCAAACCCACCCAAAACGTGTCGCACACGCTCAAACTGGCACGTCTAGTCATCCAACATATTCAAAGTATTTCTACGAGAATACGCACAGACAAGCTTTTTTTTCCGCCCCAGAGCGGAAAAGAAATCTTTGCGTGTGCGAGCGGAGCACCCATGCTCTTATGCTTGCGCGTCCTGTTGGTTTCATGCGTACAAAGGAAAACATTGATTTATTATTTGACAGAAAATAATTCCCCGTTTGTGATTACGTACAGCATTTTTCAATATGACTTTGAGTAAAATAGTGATAATGGGTACTTTAGGACTCTTTTTCATCTAACCTTTACCCATGGTTCTTAACCACTTAACCCTATTATCCCTACTTTGTGCATGTCATAATAGGCAAACATTCCCCAAAATAGGTTAACATTCGGCAATAATAGCATATCTACAAGCTCATAATGTCTCTCAATGTGACACATTGCGAGTTGTAGATCTGTATTTTTGGCTTAGCGAAAAAAGCAGGGGGCCAACTCCAAGTACAGAACCCTGGGAGACCCCGGTCAACAAAGTATATAGGATTTAAGTAGTTTTAGATTTAATGTATCTCACACGCACCCCCATGGAAGGCAATGGCTTATGAGTTGCTCTCATGAAAACATGACCCTAAAGTTTTGTTACAGCAAAATCATTAAATGACTTGCATGGATTCCAAATATATACCAAAAGCCCTCTCATAACCTGATAAAGAGCACTTGGAAGGGGATCCAACCATTTCCTACATTAACAGTCAATGAATGACCTCTACATCTCTGTAAGCCTGAGACAAGACAGGTGACTTTACTTACAGCCAGTTCCTTGGGTAGCTGCTTGGATATGGTCCTCAGTAAGGTAACAGTGGGTTTCTTAGCAGTCAGCAGGATAAGCTCAACGTTCCTGTCTCCATGGAGAAGCAGGCCTTTGGCCAAGATGCCCACCCTCATCACTCCTTTTAGCAGCCGTCCAAGAATCTCAACACTGTCACAGAGAGTCAGAAATCAAGTCTTTTACCTTAACCACTTAAAACCTCAGTATCGGTATTGCGAGGAAAGCTTTCGCTGAAAATAGAAGATCGACAAGCTTTCCCCACAATAACAGAGAACAGAAAATACACTAGTATTGAGCCCTGACGGACTCCTGTTACCCATATAGGGTTTAAGTGGTTAACACTTAAATTAGCCCTATGGTAGGAAATCAAGTGAATAGAACCAACAGACAGATCAATTGGTTCACCAATCAACAACCTTGACCATAACATTGCACCAAATATCAGATAATCTCCTGCTGTGATTTAATGATGCCATGTATTCAGTGACATACATACAACGTCCTTTTTTAAATATATGGGAACCCTCCTTACTCTTTTTCCTCTCCATCCTCAGTAGCAGTGGTGGGTGCGGTGGGTGTAGCAGGAGTAGCAGGAGGAGCAGGAGGAGCAGCAGCAGCAGCAGCAACAACAGCAGCAGCAGCAGGTGGTGTCTCTTTCTCCAACAAGGAGTCAGACACCAGTTTGAGGGCTCTCTCTGAGTGAGAGACGATCCTCTGGACAGCCTGCAGCTCCTCCTCCACAGGGTAGATGGTGGAGTGCTTGGCCATGATGTGGCGGTCATCAGGGGAATCTGGCCGCCGGACACATGTCTGAGGGGGTAAATCAAATCAAATCAAATCAAGCTTTATTTATATAGCACATTTACAAACAGGCAAGCTGAACCAAAGTGCTTTACAGGCAATTCAAAAACATCAATGCAAAACGACAGAGCAAGTTCACAAAACATTTCAGAGCAACAAAGGAAGACACTTTAAAAGACAACGTAAAAAAGGGGAGGAAATATACATATAGTAGTTACAAATAGGCTTAATACTTATAATATTACGTACATAGACATATATATGAATAAGCAAAGTAGAAACATGATTAGGAAAGATAAAAGCAAAAGATGTAATTAGATGCAAGTGTAGATGAAAATGTTACATTCACTACAAAATAGAATGTAAAAAGGAAAAGAGAAATGCAGCTATTTTTTGGAGGGAGTGGATGGCATCAATCCAAATCCATGATCTTATCTTAAATCCAACAACCGCAAAACAGCGTTGCAGTTAGCGCTCACCAGCAGAGGAGGTACTGGCATCCCCGGGCGGCTCATCAGGGGAGGTGGAGCCAACCTACGTCTCTGCTCCCCCCAGTACATCTGCTCCTCCTCCATCCTCCTCCAGTACAGGTCCTCCTCATAGCGTCTGGAGGAGAGAGGGAAAGGGAGGTGACAGTAGAACAAGACATTTATGAATCCATCTGTTAATAAAACCACGGATTAAAGGGCACATGCAATACATTAAACTATACTTAAAAACTGAATCTCTTGATTGTTTTTTTTGGGGCTGTGGCCAGTCTGTGATGTCAGGCATCTATGACGTAATACTCAAAATGTGTTTCAGCCCGATCACAGCCCCCATTGACTTACAAATGTAAGTTACATATTGGAAAAAGTATAAAACAATTATGAAAAACAATTTGAGGAGAGACTGAGAATCTTATTGACAGCTAGACTCCTGCAGTCACACAAATGATAAAACACAAAATTATAAAATCACCAAAAAAAGGTCAAGCAATAGGGAAAGATCTAATACCATAAGTACTGATAGCCATATACCAGGGGTGGGCAGCATTTATTTCCAGAGGGCCATACTTACTTCAATTGTGGATGAGGGGCCACACATTGTACAATTGAATTAAAAACTTGAAACACATACTGTAGTGCTGAATTCTGTTCAAACTGCATGAATTTGGTAGACATGCCAGACTATCTTAACAATAAGGTCCTTGCTTTCAAGAATTTTCAGTTACAAAATGTTGATCTTTCTTTTTTAACAGCTGTACTGTACTGTATCACTCTGGTGTACTCTGGCGTTAAAATGAAGATTACTTACATAAAACAATCCACGTCAATGCCGCATCAACTTTTAAATGAGCCAATACATTTATACAGGATCTTATCTTAACTGACATGCACCACTCCAAAACACATTGCATTGTTATAAATATGGACTCAAGGTTGACAGTTTCACTGTTAAATTATAAACATAGAACATTTGAGTACATATACGGATGGAGGAATGCAAGTATAGTACTGAAATGGTAAATATGAATTACTATTAATTGGAGTTGAGTTAAATTAATTTGTCTCAAAACCATTAACATGGCCGTATGTTGCCCATGTGTGCCATATACAGTGAACTGACCAACTTTTTCCCCATACTGATATCAACTTCATTACAGCCTCTTTTACATCTACTTTGGCGATACATTGGTACTGGTTGGCTTGTTACTTCCGTGGATGTTATCTTCCATACATTTCCCTTTCTCTTTGTTCTGTACCAAACAAATACAAGATCAAACCTTATTTCACAGATCACACATGAAAAGAGATGGCACACTGCAGCCGGACTACAGCACTGATCATCCTTGCCTTGGCCATGAGTCTGACCTCATCTCCATGTGCCAGCGTTGCTCGTCATCTCTCTGTCTCTTCAGCACTGCCTTCTGCTTCTGTTTTCTCAGCTTGCCCTCCTGCAGCTTCCTGGCACGGTTACTGGGCTTGATTTCCACAGGAAGCTCCGGGTTCACTTTCTTCTGCACAGGGACCAAGAACCGGGCAAAACTAGAGACTTAATGCATGCACTTCTTCCTGCAATCTCTCACACACAATATTTCAGACACCATATCATAAAATATCTAATATAAAATTATATTAAATATATTATAGCTGTATTGCAAATAATTATATTAAATACATATTATTAGTTACATTATCTTTTTTTTTTAAGTACACAGAGCTGTACACTGCTTTGAAAATCCAGACGTATTACAACTACTGTCAAATGGGGTAGCAAAGATCTTTTCAGAAGCAAATATGACATCTTGTGGCCAGTGAATAACAATGTCACACAGTGACACCATTTCTCATTTACTATTATTGCCTGTCTGCTAGTCGCAGGGCAAAATGTATCATGAGTAATGTAGGAAATCACTCTCTCTGTGGTTGGGTAATGTTTGTTTTGTTGTGCACTTTATTTCATAGACCATTTCGACCAGTTGAGATGATAGAAGCTTGTTCCAGACAGTAGATAGGGCTTGAAATATCATGGAATAGCACTTTAACTCAGAACTCAATTACTTTATACAAGTATGATTAACTTCATTAACCTGCAATTAAAAGTTCCATAAAATGACCTTCTACTGGAGCATCCATCTCTGAAGATGTCTTAACAAGAGAGATTATTTTCATATTTTACCTTGTATTGCAGTCTGTGTCTTCTTCCCTTCAGGTGCATGTCTTTAGCATTAGGGTCATTGAAGCTGCATTCACAGAGTTTACAGTGGAAGCGAATGACCTTGCCATCATCATTACGAACCTGGAGATGATTCAAGACAATGGACACATGAAATACACACAGATGAAGGGCTGAAAATCGTATTTTTAATTTATTTAAAAATACACATATATATATATATATATATATATACACACATATATATATACACATATATATATATACACATATATATATATACACATATATATATATACACATATATATATATATATATATACATACACACACACACACACACACACACACACACACACACACACACACACACGGCAATTCCATGTGCTTTACACAAAACATCAAACAAAGGAAACACAATTCTAAAATGACATTAGGATGCATAAAACAATATAAGTACAAAATAAATACAATTACAGTGCAGAAGAGAAAGAAAAAGAAAACTCAATCATATATGAGTGAGGAGGTCAAATATCCTTCTTCTTTTAAGCGTTAACGGAAGTAAATAGTATTTAGTATTACATGTACAAACTGTGTATATTAGTACAGTAGTACGTGAGATAGAGGCAGAGCTGGAATGTTTTGTCCAGAAAATACCGATATTTAAATTAACCTACTGTAACAACACAACTGTCCCTCTAAACTAATGTTACATCAACAATTGTCAACTTTAAGAACTGTAATGAATATTAACCTCATATTCCCTATTCCATAACAAATAGTAAAAAGCAATAGTTGTTGAACCATTTGTGGATAACATTTTGAGCGCTTGTTGTATTTATATTATATTGTATTTATAGGAAACCCTTCAATAGCTCATGCAGGTGCAAGTATATGCACACGGATTTTAGCACTTAGTACACTTAGTGAGTGCACCATGGATGGTTGTTAGAATAATGAGTGGACATGGCATCGATCTGAGAGTGTACAGTTTTATATCTTGCGGTCTCCGAGAGCGCAAGACAAGACATCAGCCAGTTGGCAACTTTGCCACCTCTCTAGCACCTCCACACAGTACAGCCAGCGACAGGTAGTCGTGACACCCAGTTCTCGTTGCCAATCAGTGTTGATTTTGACAGCAACTTTTTATTTAGTTTTAGTCATCTGAAATGTTTTAGTTTTTGCCTAGTTTTAGTCGACTAAATATCATAAGATTATAGTCGACGAAATCTACAGTTGATTTAGTCGACTTAAATGTATTTTGTCATCGTAATGGCTGATTTTACACTTGAAAATAGCCGATCTACAAGCTTGTAGATCTGCTATTTTCAGAGCGCAACACCCGAGCGCAACCAAACACAAAGTGATTAGTCTTTTAGTTCTACAGGACCTCTTCTCCACTCGTCCCTCACTAACATTTTAGTCTAGCTGTTATTTGTTGATGAAATTGCCAATATATTTAGTCTTAGTTTTAGTCAACGTAGCTTAGTTTTTATTTCGTTTTTGTCAGTGAAAAAAGGTAGTCGAGGAACTTTTTCCGTCATAGTTTTAGTCGACGAAATCATCATAAAGGGAAAATTAATGAATGATGGACGATTATTAGCGAACTGAGGAACTGAACTTAGGAACTGAAATTAAATTATTTTTATGAATACTACCGGTATATCACACACAATAATTGTTGTTTGCCTACCTCCTCAACATAGTCATGTCCCACAGGTTGGACATCTCCCAGACCCCCTGCTCTGTCACTATCCTCATCTTCATCATCACTCTGCTGTTCCATCTTCGGCTGCTTAGGCTCCTCTGCTTTCACTGGTACTACTGCTGGAGCGCTGGCCGGCTTGCTGGCTGTGAGACGAGCAACATGTCAGTATTCCAGATGTTAAATACCCAAACACTTATACTTTCAATATGATCTATAAAACCTAGAATTAATGGAGGCAAAGTTTTATAACCACTGTAATATTCTATCAGGCGATAATATAATATTAACATAATAATATGGTCCCCCACCCACTCCTTTGAGGTACATTTTTGTTACAGTACATTATGCACAAATGTTTTGCTTTGCATTTAACCCATCCTAACTATTAGGAGCAGTGGTCAACGGCCATTAATACAGTGACCAGGGAGCAGTTAGGGTTAAGTGCCTTGCTCAGGAACACTTTGACAAAAATCAGGGACCATCTGTTTCCCAGGCGGCCTATCAACACATTCAGCAATGGCCGCCATCTAATATCACAACATATTATAAAAGCTACACAACACATCAATGGGTTTCACTCACATAAAAAAGGTACAGATTTAAGCAGCCAACTTACAAAGGACGGTTATTTTAGAAGGAGCTGGCTTCTTGACCAATGGCGTTGTTTTGGTAGTGGTGTTCATGACTGCTGGTTTGGCCAGCGTTGAAGGTGTGGTCGCCATTGCTGTAGAAGCTGACGAGGTCGGAGCCGAAGCTGACACGGGATGTTTCCCGGCTGTCGTTGTCGTATAAACCGGTGCAGAATTCACCAACACTGGCTCAGTTGAAGGTATGGGTTTCCCCAGCTTGGTGTGGAGTTTCACCACCTTTCCAAAGAAATACAAGACAATGTTCCTATAAACCAATTGCAATCCAAATGAAAATTACTATAGCTATTTTTCCTGAAATAGCTTGGGAAACTATTTGGAATAACATTAGAAAAGCTTTAGAAAATCCTAATCACCAAACATTTGATCCTAATAACCAAACCTTTGACCCAACATTCATAAATAGAAGCCTAGAATTAAGACATCTAATCAAGTTAGACTCATCTCAACTTTGTCCACAAAGCTCCATAGTTACTTTTACACATACAGTATGTTTGAGGAACGCTCTGAGGTACAGTCTTTCTGGTTACAAGCCACTGAATTTTGGGTGGTTAATTTGTATTTTTTTTATATTTAGAAGTGTACATGCATACTTAGTATAGTAATATGGACGTATGTAAGCATATGGATTTAGGTCTTTGTGCACATATGTGCTGGTGCATACCTGCATTTTATGCATAAAGGTTCTTTTATGGCAACATGAAACCGAAAAAAACGTTCACAAAAAAGAAAAGGGGAGATAGCACTGTGTGAGTGCTGTAGACACCTAATGCCTTAACAGATCCCTGAGGGAGGTATCGGTACGAGACTTGGCAGCTTTCAGGGGACATCACATGAGTACTCACTGCACCAATATCCAGTGTGATTCATTTGCTTCAATATTTTCTATGGCTGCCTCCTATTCCTCCTATAAATATACTTTTCACTTTTCTTGATAGCAGTCAGCCAGTCAGTAACATAAAGCTGCTAAGTTGTGCTAATTGCTAACCTTTTGGTGTTTGGCCCCACGGATATGAGCAGCATAGGCATCAACCCCGGTACAGGACACGTCGCAAAGCTCACAGCGTAACTGAGTTTGAATCCCTCTGGGCCCATTGCTGGCGCCTGCCTGGCCCCCAGACTTTAGGGCCGCCTCCTTCTTTTTGTGCTTCTGGCCCTCCAGGTGCTCCCGATACGTCTAAGAGAATTGGACACAGTTACACTTAGCTGATGTTCTGAGATTCAGAGCTACTGCTCAAGGAGATGTCAAGAGGACATATACAGTATATGATTGATCATAATATACCATTGTGATCATAATATCGTCGTAGAGGGAATTGAACCTAAAAATGCCTCCAAGCACGTGGTCACTGAGGCCCCATCATAAAAGGAGTTGGATTTTCACAATGCATTGTTGTACACTCTTACCTGAGGGCCAGCACAGCTAATCTTACAGATGTCACAGTAATGGAGTTGTGGCTGCTTGGGAGGCCCTTTGGGTTTCTGCAACTTGCTCTGATGGAACATTGGTTTTTTGTAGGTGTTTACAGCCGGGGTTGTCACCATGTTGCTGCCCGCATTGCTCCAGGAAGAGCTGGTCAGCTGTTTGGGGGGTGGCTGGATGGAGGGCTGGGTCTGCTGGGGAAGGGGCTGGGGCTGGGAGACTGTAACCTGTGTTGGCTGGTAGTATGAGGGGGTGGAAGTGGAGGTGTAGCCACTTGAGTCGTAACTGGAGTAGCTGATGCCTGAAAGTGAGAGGACAGTAAAAGAGTGATCCAGGGCAACTGGAAGGACAGACAGAAAAATGCTTTAAGGGCAACGTCACCCTTTTAGATGAAGGCTTCTAGCTGCTAGCCTATGTAAAATGCTTTGTTTTAAGTAGGCTAGCAGAAATGTTCCACCTCCCTTGAACGCAAGTTCTCGACACACACATAAAATGCTTTAAGATGTTATGATTTTTAGATGTGCTCTTCGCAATCAAACATTAGGAATCGGGTTACAAATTGGCAACGTTGCCATTAGAGATACGGTAGAGAGCGTGTATGCCAGCTCAGTGGCATTGTGGCCAGTGTCCGCCCTGAGATTAGGAGGTCGGGGTTCGATTCCCCAGTCGGGTCATACCAAAGACTTCTATAAAAATGGGACCCAATGCCTATCTGCTTACCACTCAGCATCATGTCCAGGGGGTGTACTAGTACATCAAGCTGCCTCACGCTACAGAAACAGGAGATAGGCTCCTGCCCTATGGGCCACATGGCTCGGCAAGGCTTACTTACTTGTGTCAAATTGAACACGTTGCAAAAACAGACATGCACAAGATATGCAAACGGTACTTGAATTTCATCAAGTGTTAATCCATACAGTCTATAATTAGTAGACTGAGCAAGGAGCATGAAGTCAAATGCCAAGTGACATTTCTCATCATGTATAAAAAGGGATTTGACAGTTGAATATGTGTAAAGAGGCACCTGCCAGTCACTCAATATCTCTTTGTCCAATTAAACAGACACTCTTTCTTTCACTCATCGTCTCCACATACATTTTTTAGGAGAAAGCAAGGAGACGATGCAACGCCCCATATATGCACATGACCATATGTGGGCATAGCACTCAGAACTGTGGTTCTTCTGGATAACCGGATCGCTGTATCAGTCAGTCCTTGTGACGTTTATATTTGGATATCGCTGATGTCATCAGTATATGCCCATATCATATATGGGCATGCCCCTTTGTGCTCATATATGGAGCTGACTGATTTGTTTGCACCTGATGCCATGACGACACATTGAGGTTAGACAACACACTCCATATTTGAGCGTAGCTGCATTGGGAACGCCTTACATGGTTATAACTGAGTCATAGTGACAAGAGCGTGACAACGTGGTCTGTCGGCCGGTCCTCCCTTAAGCCACTTTTAATATAAGATGATAATACTGTGAAGTGCTTTCGATAAGGTGCGTTCGTATATCCACTCTGACGCTCTACTGTGAAAGACAATAGACAATAATTTTTATAAATAAATATTTTATTTTCTTCAGAAAGACATACTGCATTAACCAGTGTGTCAAGATGGCAAACAGACACAAGCCCAAGTTATGTTTGCCAACGTTGCATGTTCTGAAAACAACTTACGGGTTGTCTACTTCTTATAGTGTATATGAATAATACGCTTTTGTTTTTGCACATAGCTGATAACAATACCTACTATCACCATTTGCCATACCCATCACATTTTGATGCTCGGACAAAGAGTCTCTTCAGCTGGAGTATCTGGTGTATGCTTTGAATGCTCCCAGAGCACAGTGCTCTGAATTTTTCGATCAGGAATGCAGTGAATGCTCTGAATTCCATAATGACAAGCCAGAACACTCAAAAGCGTTCCCCCAGAGTCAATTCACGAACACACTCAAAATGATGCACAAAATGGCACACCTAAGTGGGTGTATGTCTTGCCAGCGCCAAGAGCAGTTAACAAACAATATACAATTCTAGTCTGCATAAGTTCCTAGTGTTGTGGACCGAATTCAACTAAACATCAGTCATTAGAAGCACTCCCTTGGTAACAAGCACTTTCCTATAACACGCAAACCAGGCGTATGCATGCTCTTCCTGCTCCTGCTAGATCCTGTGCTTTGGTAAGAAAAACATATGGGAAACTTACTTCTGACATAATGGTCTTATTGCACATGGAATTGGGCTAAACTAGACGTTAGGACAATCTAAATGTACTGCAGTTCCTCATCTCTCTCACCAGAATAGGAGGTGGCAGATGCCGTGGGCGTGTAGGAGGATATGGGTGAGGGAGACTGCTGGACGCTTGTGGACACTGGGTAGATGTTATAGCTGGAGCAGGCTGGAGTCAGGGGTTTCAAGGCTGTCACCTGCCTCTGTGGAGGAGGGGGCTGGCTGTACACTGTGGAGGAGGCAGGAGTGTAGCCACTCTTTACACCTACTGAGAGTGAGGAAAGGAAGAGCAGTGCAGAAAGGAAGGGAAAGGCAGAGAGTAAGAGAGAGAGGCATTTCACATCCTCTGGGACTGCTTGTCAGAGAACTACGGGCAAGGCAGTCAAGCTATCTAATCCACCGTACACCAGCATTTGGACACCAGACACATTCCTTAGCATATCACATTACACTTATATACTTAGAAAGTGTGAAACAAACAATACAAAGAATGTAGTGACTGTCTGGCAAATCACTCCTCCACCAAAGTACTGCAAATTACTATTCTAAGTTCTCAACTGTAATTGAAACGGGAACAGTCTCCAACTGCAGGTTATATGAAACGCAATGATGACTGACAGAATAAATGCAGATGGACTTACCAGTCTGGTAGTAGTTGTCTGTGGCTGTCCTCTGGGCTGGGGCTATACTGGTCTGGTAGTACTGTTGTTTATTATCATAGGCAGTCACTGCTGGGGCCCGTCCATAGCTGTAGTTGTCCTGTAAGTGTTGGTATCCAAGGTATTCATCAATAGATGCACAATCTATAGTCTATCGTCAATACATTGTCACTACTTTATTATCCTTTATGTGTAACAAAATCCACCAAACAGTTATTTCAAATGTTATATCTAATTTACACTGAAGAATTGCGACATACTAGCGTCATGTCCAGGGGGTGTACTTGTACATCAAGCCGCCTCACGCTACATAAACAGGAGATAGGCTCCTGCCCTATGGGCCACATGGCTCGGCAAGGCTTACTCACTTATGTCAAAAATTGAACATGTTGCAAAAACAGACGTGAACAAAAATTGCAAACGGCACTTGAATTTCAAGTTAATCCATACAGTCTATAATTAGTTATAATCACATAATTATAATAGTCTATCATCAATATCCTTTATGTGTAATAAAATCCACCAAACAGTTATGTCAAATAATAGATCTACTTTAGAATTGCAGCAAGTATCCCCAAAGCATTTCATTCAATTAATGTACAGCTGTAATGTCCACATTGTAAAACATTACATTCAATAATGCTTTTTATTACGTCATAACATCTCGGATATGTTAAATTAAACATGAACACAACGTGCCATGAGAATTTACAACAGTATCACAAGCAAAGTGAATTCAGACTGACCATGTCTGAGTATACCTGAGTATACGTCTGTGGGGTGGTGGTGGGCTGGGGGGGTGCTGGGGGGTCTGGCTGCCTGTAGCCATAGTCCGGGGGTGCCTGGTGGCTCTGATAGGCAGGATAAGCAGCAGAGACCACTGGTCGGGCTGCCTGAACTGGGGCCGGAGCGTAGGAAGCAGTCACAGCGTGAGCCACAGCTGGAGCCTGCTGCACACTGTAGCTGGCTGTGGAGGGGTGGGTGTAGGATGGGGGAGGCTGGGTACTGTTGGAAGGAACAGTTGAGGAAGAGGGAAGGAAATGAGCGGGAGGAGAGGAGAGAGAGAAGCACAGTTTAATTAACTAGCTGGTGTGTACGCAATTGCCTTCAATAGAAATCTTTTGTTTGGAAATAAGCTATTGATTCAGATTGTGTTTAAAGATTGATTGTGTTCTATTCTAAAATCCTGCCGTGAAAAAGCCTGCTCAGAAATATCCTTCACAGCAGTAACTTCAGTGTGTTAAGCTGGCTGAGGTTAGGTAGGTTCCATCTACACTCCACACAACACTGACAGTATGCCTAAACATCTAGATTAAGGGGAACATTGCTATTATCTAATGTGAATCCTATCGCCGTAATTTGATGGGATCCTGGGGATTGGGATCATATGAAAAAACTTACATAATACTTCGCAATGTGTTCTGTCTCACGTTAAATATCAGCGATTCCCCTCTGATTTAGGTTCTGCCAGATGCACTCCATTAGTAAGCTCCTTATGTCAGAGCAGACTACTTTAGGTGCTGTACAATGTGTTTCTCATAACGAAGCACCGACAAGACGGCTCAACTAATACCACAGGTACTAATGGTGTATTGGCCAAAAGAACTTTAGGCATTACATTGGGCAGTGAAGTCAGAAGGCACCGTCCAGTACACACTGACCTACTTACTGAAAAAAAAAAGAAAATCATATTCTCAGCGGAATTTGCAGTAATGCCAAGAAGACAACCATGTGTATTTATGGAAGCAATAATATTAGCATTATTTGGGCAAACCAATAGCTGTCACTGGGGATACAGGACAGGTGGGCACTAGGGACATCTGGGCACCTTGTAAAATTAGCTATTTTGTCCAAAATGTTAAAAATAAAATATTTTTTAAACTGAAGTAATGTAAAGTATATACATGATGTGAACATGCACCACGGTACATCATTATCAGACTTAATTTTATCTTTCAACTTCTTGTTTATGCCTCAGGTTTTGTAGCAATTTGTAGCGACTGTAGAAATATTAGACCTTAATTGTCGAACGTTTAAGCATGTTCTAATCATGCAGCATACTTTAAAACATTTTCCAAATATTTCATTTTTTGGAACATTTTGGGGAAAAAATGCCAATTTAACACGAGGTGCCCACTCTTCCTTGGTGCCCACCTATACTGTTACCGTCACTGGCACTGACAGACAGTACCCGATGCTGTCAGCAGCAAAGCATTTGGTGTCAAGATAGACAAGGACAGGAAAGGGCAAAAAAACAAGTACAATGGAGGATGGAATAGATAGCTAAGTGTTGGCCAACTACACGTACATGGATGCAGCAAAATAGGGACATAAACTAGTAGTATTCAAGCAGGGTTGTAAGAATAGCACTATTTTATCCAATAATATGATATTGGACCCAGGATGAAAACCAAGCAGTAGCAAAAAAAAAAAGTAACACTGATTAAGAGTTTGAATAGGAAAAGTCTTAGATAACTAAGCAGGCAGACAAACAAAACAGATCTATGAGTATAAACTGTGTTAACAAGCTGATGTCCTGTTAAGCCAGCCTAGTGCTGCTGGGCTATATATCATGAGTCAAGTAAATTAAATCAATTAGTTCCAAAAAGAGGACACGTTAAATATCAGCCGTTTGCCTGTAACCAATTGCAAATGGTTTGGTTACAGGCTAAATGATACAGAACATTGAACAAACAATCATTGTCTGCAAGTCTTGTATGAAAGCTGTTGCGATGAACAAAACAGGCAACACAACAAATCTGTTCGATCAGATAAAATACATTGTCAAGTACAATGAATGTATCGAGCTAAAGTGAGACGTGACTCCGCTCGGCACAGCACAGTTGAAAAAGTTCCAGCAAAAATGTCAGCTGTAAACCACTTCACGACCATCTCGTGGACGTGGTCTAGTCGTACAAATGCAACTCTATTTGAGCCTCACTGAGCACTATGTCGAAGATTTCGAGCTGAGAAGTACATGTTTGCAGACAAGCTATGCACAGATCATACAGGCGAGACAATTGCTTAAAGATGCGTTAAATTCCTGGACGTTTTACGGGGAGTGGTTGGTCTGTGTCACCACAGATAATGGCAGCAATGTTATCAAGGCAAGAGCTTTAACCACTTAGTGTCCGTATTCTGGGGCGAACCTTTGGTGAAAATAGCAGATTTACAAGCTCACAAAAGCTTGCAAAGAGATTTGGTGCAGACTAGGAAAAAAAGGAGCGGACCATCCAAGTCTAGACCCCTGGCGGAGGCGGACCCTGATCAACTAGGTTTTAAGTAGTTGGCAAAGAGTACAATAATTTGGGCACAATGCTGCATCTTGTCATCGGTAAGAGAATGCCATTCCTTCTCTTTCTCTCCCCCTGCCTCTAAGCCTGTCACAATTATTACATAATCGCAATTATACGATAATCGCAATTATTTTGCATAATTGTCATAATCGCCAAAATCGTACATTTTCAAACATTTCCCAAAAATAGCAGAAATAGCTAATTCCGCAAAGTGACTGTTCCGCTATTTTTTTAACGTATAAAATTGTTGTGTAATTTCTTTGTATATTTAAGTTATTTGTCATATCTGTCCTGTCCAAATTTGTGATTATGAAGCCTAAAAAGTATACCAAACAGAAATTTAAATTGTATTCATATGTTGCAATGTTCAAAGACAAAAAAAGTATTAAATCGCAATTATTTGTGTGACAAATGAATCGTCAACTTATTTGTAATCGTGACAGCCCTACATGCCTCTTTCTGACACACACACACACACACACACACACACACACACACACACACACACACACACACACACCTCTCTCTCTAGTACACATTAGAAACATGTACATAATTGTTTTCACTTTATATGTACTGTAGCAATTATTTTTACATTTTATTCTAGAATTGTATTCAACATGTATACAGGCCATATAAATATATTCTATCATAACCTCACAAATTAACACTGGGAAAGGAAACTTATTAATACACAGATTTAGGAATATTAGGCAATAAATACAATACAATACACACACAGTCACATATAATGTGTATATGGGAGAGTGTGTGTGTGTGTGTGTATGTGTGTGTGTGTGTGTGTATATATATATATATATATATATATATATATATATATATATATATATATATATATATATATATATATATATATATATATATATATATATATATATACACACACACACACACACACACACACACACACACACACACACACACACACACACACACACACACACACACACACACACACACACACACACACACACACACACACACCAAGCCATATTTATTATCTAAATTAGGCAAGAAATATTAAATAATAATAGGCCTGTATATTTAAAACAATATAAACGTAAATCAGATGATATAGCAAATTTAGGCCATATCCAGATATCTCCCAGCGTTATGTAAGGCCAATAAATATTATTACTTATTACTTTTTATCCTTAAACTAAATTTGGTATCACTATAAATGCGGACACCAAAGTCCTTAATTTATACTTGAATCATGAGATGGTGTGTGTGCAGTTAAGTAGCTAAAGGTAAAACTTTTAAAGTCAAGTCAGAACTCATTAATGTGGAGACCAGATGGTATGGTATGTGTGCCAATGGTTCAGAATAGCAATATCAATCAAACTTCGTACTCAAAATTAGGCAGGACATATTTTCGTCCACTCCACGTTGGCTGCTAAATGCAGTGATTAACCAGACACTCCTTACAAGTCAACTAGCCTAGAGGTCTCGGACTAAAGTAAAGCACCCAAAGTTTGGCTGATGATGTCTAATGATGACACCCTGTCATCATTAGACTAGAAAAGGCTCCTCCAGTTGGTAGCCTTGAAACATGATGTCATATCATCGTCGTGTGATCCATAGCTACTCCAGTTGCAACTTGCACGATGTTGAAAAACTAAATAAACACTAAATAAAAAGACAAATATGGGCGTTGGGCACTAGGGAAATCTGGGCACCCGATGTAAAATTGGCTATTTTGTCCAAAATGTTAAAAAATAAAATATTTGAAAGATGGCAATGGTAATTAAGTAATGTAAAGTATACATGATGTGAACATGCACGATACATCATTATCAGACTTATTTTTATCCTTCAACTTATTGTTCATGCCCAAAATATACAGGTTTTGAAGCAATTTGTAGCAATTGTAGATCAGCGAAATTGTCGAATGTTTACATCGTGTATATTTTACTTAACCAATTTTTTTTTTTTTTTTTAAGATTTTGGACAAAATAGACAATTTTACATTGAGGTGCCCAGATGTCCCTAGTGCCCACCTATCCTGTTACCTTTAGCACACTGCTGTCAAGTGACATTACCCACTAAAAGCCAAACAGTTGTTTTTAATCCTTCTTTTTATAATCAAATAGGTATGTGATGTTGGTCAAAAACCCTTCCAGTCACACTAGCCTTGGATCAAGACTATCATAGATGTATTTTTTAATCATTTTTTACATTTGCATATCTATGACTATGATAGATACGAAGGTAAAAGTCAGACTCGATAAAATACATCTATGATAGTCTTGATCCAAGCCAAGGCTATAGTCACACAGACATTAAAAACTGCAGTCTGCAACAGACAGTGCCAGCCAGGCTGCCAGCAACGTTAGCTATAGCTTGGGGGGCTTGTCTGCCTTCATAACATAACTAGCTGAACACATAGAAGTCCATTGGTGCTGCTGCTGCTGCTCTCTCAACTTTCTAACCCAAGTGTGACCATTTTTTAGGCTCGCCGCTTCATGCCAAATGCGTCTGCGACCGCTGGCCTCCTGCAGAATAGCATGCTAAAGCTAGCGCAGAAGAACGAACAGCAAAACGCTCGCCCCAAAACACAATCGCCCCGGGGAAAATCCGGCAACCTCGGAACGCTCTCCACCTGGTATTCCTAAACGTCACCTCAGTAAGCTATGCCTATAACCTAGCCTTATTCTTAAACTCAACCTCAGTGAAACTATACATAAATCTAACCGTATTCATAAACTTTATCTCAACCAAACTATGCCTAACCCGGCCGAGACTTAGTTATCTCTAACATTATCCTCAGTAAAACAAACACAAGAATACAAGAACCGCTGGTCCGCGAAAAAAATGGGGGGCGGGCGTATTTTGGGGCGAGCCTTCCGTTTACCAGAAAGCCTAGCTAAACGAGCTCGTCCACTGCACGGACACGCAGTTAATAACCCGCATCAACAGCGGTGTGTGTGTGGGAGGTTGCTAATAAGACTAATAACAGCGTTCCATGTGAATGTGAAACGCCAAAGCACGCTGACACACGCAATAAAAAACCGCACGCATCAACTGAATTACCTGTACTGCGGACCGGCACCATGTGTAAAGCCATAATAATTGCTCGCAGCCATCTTGGCATCTCTCTCCGTTCAGCAGCAGCGCTGTACGGACGGGCCAGTATCCGCTGCGTTGTCACGTGTGTCTGTCACTTGTTCAGGGGGCAGCGTTGCCAGATTTTGCGAGAGAAATAAGCAACCAGGTCTATGAAAAAACAAGTCCAAAAGAAGCGACCACTATGCTACGGCTATTTGAAAATAGCCAATCTACAAGCTCACAACGCGCCGCGATGCGACGCATTGTGAGCTTGTAGATCTGCTATTTAAAAAAAAAGAAGAATCTAGTAATTTTTGAATGTTTTTGAAACATTTTAACAAGGCAAATCTGGTACGGGGGTGGTCTACTAACAAATACATTTTAATCTGGGGGTCCTTGACCTGACTAATGACCATGTTTTAGAACACCTACTTACAACTAACTGTAAACAAAATTTAGCAAGTAAGCCCAAATAAGCAACTATATTTTAGAAACAAGCCCAAAAAACTGCAACTCGCAACTGCCAATATTTGTAAGCAACTTTACAGAAAAAAAAAAGCCCAAAAGTCGCTTATAATAAGCAGACATGGCAACGCTGACTCAGAGGCGCCCGCCCGCTTGCTGCGTTACCTCCAGCGCTAAGTGACAGGCTCAGCTGAGAGCCTACTGTATTTATTTATGATGCAGACACTGTACCACCCACCGCTTTGAACCAGTTTAACATCTGAATTAATATGTCAGTAGACACACTGTCTTGTTTTCACGGGCGCTCTCCTCATAGGCTACTGTAGCAGCTATTTCTAAGTGTTTTGTCCGACTGATGATTAATTGACAGGCCCACATCTTTGACCTTGGCTTCCCTTAATGGTAACTGGATAGGTGGGCACTAGTAGGGACATCTGGGCACCTCGACGTGAAATTGGCTATTTTGTCCAAAATGATAAAATAATATATATTTGAAAAATGTAAAAATATTTGAGTAATGTAGTATGATGTGAACATGCTTAAACACAACTCTAATATTCTAATATTTCGACAATTGCAACAAATTGCTAAGAAACCAGTCATTTTGTGCCATTAACAAGAAGCTAAAGGATAAAATTAAGTCTGATAATGATGTACCGTGCATGTTCACATCATGTATACTTCTACTACATTACTTAAGACCATTTTTCATTATTTATATACATTTTGGACAAAATAGACAATTTTACATTGAGGTGCCCAGATGTCCCTAGTATCCTCCCTAATTCTTGCACTTTGCTTTGCCTCACTGTAGCAACAGGGTCAAATTGACTAAGTAGAGGTAAGACAGTTTGCAAAGACATTTTTAATAAAGACGGATATAATGTAGCTAATATAGGTCAGGGCATCCTGCTACTCAGGTAGCAGACAGGCCAAGTCCATTTAGCTACTGTTTTTTAGTAGCTAAATGGACGTGGACAATGGATGTGTGCCACTGCCATTGCAAGCAGACAGAGCGAAAACAGAAAAGACAGGATTGTGGAACAGGGTGGAGCAGAACGTGTGTTGAAAACTGGATGAGAGTGATATGATTGGATGGAAGTGTGGACCTGAATTTTTGTGTGTGTCTGCGTGTAGAAGCAGTGCATGAGGGTGACAGCTTTTTATGCAACTGACTGGGTTGGAAAAACTGGGGAGGAGAGAGAGAGAGAGAGAGAGAGAGAGAGAGAGAGAGGCCAATAATACTAGGGAGATATGCTGTTGCCAGGGAACAGTGGCCACATAGGGGACCATTGACAGCAGCAGGATTACCAAATGCATCCTTTAGGACTAAACAAGCTGATTTGTGACACCAAGGAAGCAAACAGATGACCTAATTATTATGTGATTTATTTGTTTATGGACCACATAGATTTTGTGTGAAATCAGTGAAGAATGAAGAGCTGATTGTTGGGTAGACAGGAAATATATAAGAAGGGGTTTGCAGCTGAAAGAGAGAGAGAGAGAGAGAGAGAGAGAGAGAGAGAGAGAGAGAGAGAGAGAGAGAGAGCATGATGCCAGAGCAGATGTATTCTAATTAAAGGATTTTGTGTCTTGGTGGGGTGAAACGCTGAGCTGGGAGGCAACGCGTCGGCTGTCTCTTCACGCCAGTCTTTTACTCTCTCCTTCCTAGACAAAGGTGGGCAGAAGAGGAGGAGGAGATGAGGGGGAGACGAGCACAGAGGTGGCCCCTGTCTTGAGGCACCTGCTACTGGCTAGTGAGGACACTTTGGAAGTGTATGTGTGTGGGTGAGAGAAAGTGTGTGCATGTGTATGTGTTTGTATGCACATGAGAATGAGCGGGAGATTCAGCCCTAACTCATGCACTGATTTGGAGGACTCCAGGTTTCAACAATTAAAACATTGCATCTGTGACTGACGAGGAAGGACGCCCAGGCACAGACGAGCAAGAGATATTCAAGGGGTCTCACACTGCCCATGTGAGTACTATAGTCATTCATTACAATGCCTTTGCATTTGTGTTCTACACATCAAAATCATTACACATTTAAAATTGTACCTAAATGGTCAGGGTCAAATGAACAGGTTCCATTCGTTTTTTTTTTATTAAATAAAATGAATACATTGAAATGAACACTGGGTACTATTTGTGGTGCTCTCCCAACACATTTGTTGATTCACCACAGCAGGTGGAGTAACAGTGAACAACAGATCTGATGCATGGTAGCCAGTTAAACCCATTTGTCCATCCAAATGTCTATTCTATAATTTTACGCTGTGATGTAATCTACCATACAATTCAGAGGTGAACCAAATCCATACCATTGGTATTGGCAGCCGTGGCATCATGAAGAAGATAATTTATTGTCACAGTATTAAATTATGATAGCTGTTTTTTTTTCTTTATCACACATTAACACTCTTTTTTTATTTTGGTACCCTGTAGGTTATAATGATTTGCACAGTGTATTTGGCTTATAATGCAATCTTATGCATATGTACTGTGTGAAAGGATGATTGTCAGAATTTCTGAAAAATATAGGTTGACATTTGCATAGTAATGTATGATGCAAAACCTGCAGTGGATGTTGTTTCAGTGTAAATACTGTCTAAAATGAGTAACACTACCACTTCCATGAATTACAAATATCTCACAGGGACATGTACTGCACCACATCCATGCTCATGTTGATGCAAGCTTATCGTCATCATCAGCAACATACAGTGTAGAAGACAATGAAAAATGTCTGGTTACCATTAACAAATTGAGTTTTCCCTCAGAACATTATAAGTTAGCTTCACATTTATGGCTATTGTACAGTATTGTGAAATATCTGCATGTATAGGCCTGTCTCCTTAGCCACCAGTAACACGCAGACACTTCCTTCCTTTGCAAAGTCTGTTCCTAAATGATTTCCTCCATCTTAGACCAGGGAATCCTCAGACACTCAATGGAAGACAGGTTGTTTTACACGGTAACCGCCTTCCATTCCGACATATCGCCACTCCGACTAGTGGCTTCCGTGTGCGGTTAAGGTTAGGGTTAGGGTTAGGTATAGGGTTCTTACACATGAGTGGATAGGTAGAACAGGAACTATGTTAGGCTCTAGTGCAATGCTATGTTGTGCTCTTACTGTTTGTACGGTTAGTGTAGTTAATGTCAGCAATTTTTCTAAGGTGTCAATAATTTAGTTTGAGAGTAAATTCTCCTGTAGAAATTCCTGAATGTAGGTTATGATGATGCATTAGAATAAGCATAAAACATCTACACCCTTATTCTTAATACCTTTTGAATTCGAATGAAGGGAATTAATCTATACATCAGCTATAACATCAGGCTATAACACAGCCAGCATGTACTCCCTGTTGTGTAACTCTGAATATTGATCAAAAAGTTGCCAGCACAGAAGGATTAGGGTTGATGGATTAGGTTTGAATTCTGCTCCCTTTTCCCAGCCTCTTGAATTCCACCCAGGATCCGCATGGTAGTTGACTTTGAAAGCAGCCAACACCAATAAGAAGGGACGTGTCAGAATCA